>NC_039277.1:5000-180000 GCF_003368295.1 Carassius auratus
GGCACCACAGGTACAGTCCAGCAGCGTGACCATCACACTAACAGCTGAAGAGTGATGGGTCAGTGCTGGGGATGATGTCTGAGGCTGGTCATATCTACAGCACTCTGCTATCACCAAACATGCTGCCATTATCAGATGAGCAAGAGAACCACTTCTGACCCATCACTCTAAACCAATGCCTGTAAAATAGGAAATACAAATAGGAAAGGATGCTTTTAGTTTACTTTTTATGCACTTCTCAGAAATATACTTAAAATGACATTTAATATACTTGACTTATACTTCCAAAATACTGAATATATTTGAGCTATACTCCTAGAATCCGTGTTTTCATTATTATACGGTAGATTATTATTCTGAATCCAGTTCATAGTCTTTTTTCAGCTTTTTGTTCAAAATCTTATTTCTTAATTTTTTATGAAACTTACCCACATTATAGTCTTATAAAAAAATAATGTATAAGGTTGAATACAATGTTTTTGTCTACAAGTTTTGCATGTTCAGACATTCATGAAATAAAATACAATCACATTCAGACCTAAACAGGGAGATAGTAGCATAGGTAAAGTTTGATGTACAGCAGGGATCCTCAGATCTGGTCCACTGATCAAACACAGCTGATCATGCTAATCATGCTAATCATGCTAATCAGTGTGTTCAGGATCATCAGAGCGTCACGCTAGCTGAGTCTGATCAGGGTCAGAGCTAAACTCTGCGGAGCATTGATCTGAGGAACACTGATGTAGTCAAACTAAAGAAAACCTTTGAGTATACTTGCAGTATAAAACTACTAAACTAGGGTACAATACTATACTTCAGAGTCTACAAAGTATTTAATTAGTAAACTATCAGAATACATAAGTTCACTTTTAGTATAATTGCAGTACAAACTACAAACAGAGAGGTAAACTAGTTGTGTACTCAGAGTTTGCTACTGTTATACTTAAAAGTATACATTTATATACTAGAAAGTGGGCCACTTTAGTCCCAAAGAGAACTGAGACAGTACACTCACAAGTATACTACTACAACACTGATATATGCTTACTTGCTACATAAAGTATACTTAAAAATATTACTTAAGTGTACTTAGTAAAATAAACTTGAAGTATACTATTTTTTTGGTAGGGGATTTTTTTGGTAAGCACAATGAAATAAAGCTGGTGCAGTTATTCATGTGATCAAATGTTAATTATTTGTTCACATGCTACATTTTTATTACAGATGTCTTTCACTGTTGCACTAGTTTATATGAGAAGTATTTCCCCGAGTAATCCTATTAGTTCTCCGGGTGTTTTTGGTCCTTGTTTACAGACGTATCAGATCAGCATCATCTCCAGCCTGGTAGTGATCGTGTACAGTTCTAGATCTCAGATCGTGTGCTGTGCTGTGATATCTGTGTGGTTCTGACCGTGTGTGTTCCTCAGGCCTGCCCAAGGCTGCTCGGATCAGTCACATCAAAGCGGTGATGTGCATGGCCTTCCTGCGTCTGTGTGGCGCCGGCGCCCGTGACCGGGTCTATCTGACGCTGCCGCTCTATCACATGTCTGCGTCTCTGCTGGGCATCGGCGGCTGCATCGAGCTCGGTATGATCAGCCACACACACATCACAGCTGCATACACACACACACATCTCTAGAGTAATCCACAGGAGAGTCAGGCTCAATGTTACCTGGTTCTTTCAGGGGCCACGTGTGTTCTGAAGAGGAAGTTCTCCGCCAGCCAGTTCTGGAAGGACTGTGTGAAGTATGACATTACGGTGTTTCAGTATATTGGAGAACTCTGTCGATATCTGGTCAATCAACCGAAGGTACTCAACTCTGAGATATCATTGTTTCTACTTGACATGGTTTTGTCAAAGGTTCGATTTTATTGTGTTAGTGTTGATGGAATAGTTGAAAATGTCGTTGTTAATCTTTGGCTTATTTTCATACCAATTCCTTTCCAGACCGCAGAGGAAGTGGCTCATAAAGTGCGCCTCGCCGCAGGAAGTGGTCTCCGAGCTGATGTTTGGAAGCAGTTCCTCAGGCGGTTTGGAAAAATACAAATCCGTGAAGCGTATGGTTTGACGGAGGCCAGTATTGGCTTTGTTAATTACACTGATGAAATTGGACCGATTGGCCGAGCCAGTTACTTTAATAAGGTCTGGTTTTAATTGATTAACTGTTTAATAAATGTGTAAAAAATCAGGTTCAAAGAGAAATTGCAGTTCATTCAGAAATGTGAAATGTACTCCTCTGATGTGGACCTTTTCTCTGGTTTATTTCAGCTCAGTTTGCCGTTTGAGTTTTTAAAATGTGATCCGCAAACGTATGATCCCATCCGGACAGACACAGGACACTGCATTAAAGTGAGTAAAGGTGAGATCATCATATCTGCTTTAATATATACATTAATATTTAAGAGCAGAGCACTGTCCGTGCGAGCTGGAGCGCTGCTGTGTGACCCTGAAGAGGAGACCGGATCACTGGAGGGGAACTGTTACCTTCTGACATGTTTACGCCGGTTTGATAAAATAGTTTTGTGACATGAGGAGAAGTGTAGAGAATGACCTGAAGACAGATGTGAGATCAGAAGGTGTTTTGAGCGAGTGGTGGTGTGTTTCAGGGGAAGCAGGGTTACTGGTGGCTCCAGTGATGTTCACCAACCCTTTCCTGGGATACGCCGGAGATAAAGCCATGTCAGAGAAGAAGCTGCTGAGGGACGTCTTCAAGAGCGGAGATGTGTACTTCAACACTGGAGATCTGATGCTTCAGGACCACAGAGACTTCGTCTACTTCAAAGACAGGATTGGAGACACATTCAGGTCTTTATTTCATGACACACACACACACACACACGAAGATACACACCCTGTGTAGACTTTACATTCACAGTGATTCTTTAGAAAGGTCTAGTGGAGGTTCATCACCGCTGAGGATCGACTGACAGTTTAGACCTTTTCTTCTCATGGCATTCTCAGAACAAAGAGTAATAAAGTATTCCTCACTGTGTGCATGAAAACATAAAACACTGCTGTACAGGAAGGGACTCAGTGAGCCAAAACGAGTTCTGGAAGTACTGATGAATGGTGTTTTCCATCTCAAGCCTGTACAGCAGAGTAAGTGAGTGTTAGGTCAGCGCTGTGTGAGGCAGCACATTAGTTTAGAGCAGATTTAAAACTTGAATTCACCCAATCAGTGTTGAGTATCCACATGCTACAAATAAACCTGCCTGAGATATCCCTTACGAAAAAGAAGTTTATTCAAGTGTGCTATTAGTATACTTTTTTTTAACAAAAAAAAAATAGGTAAGTATGCTTTTAGTTTACTTTATGTACTTCTCAGAAATGGGCTTTATGTACTCCTCAAATGACATTTAAGTTTAATTGACTGACTGACAAAAATTCTAAGTATATTTGAGCTATACTCCTAGAATCTGTGTTTTCATTGTTATACGCTAGAGGGCGCTAGTACACATCTTCTGTACAGAATTTCCAAAAAAACACAAGTGAAGAAGAATAAAGAAACACCAGATACTAACACATGTAACACCATCATCTGACATGAAACAGCATCAAAACTGTCACGTTATGGAATAAAATGTCGACTAATGAAGCTTTGGGGTGTCGATCGACTCCATCTACATTCTGATTATCATTCTGAATCCAATTCATAGTCTTTTTCAGCTTTTTGTTCAGATTTTTTATTAAACACATTAAAGTGTTTAAAAAACAGAACAAATGAAGCTAGAATAAAATGTTTTTGTTCTTTCTTTGGATGTTTTGTATGTTCAGATATTCATATAACAAAATATATACACATTAAAACCTAAATAGGGACATAGTAGCATACGTAAAGTATGATGTACTCATGAGTATACTTGCAGTATACAACTATTAAACTAGTAGTTTTCTGAGACTATACTTCAGAGTGTAAAAAGTATTTAATTAGTAAACTATCAGAATACATATGTTCACTTTTAGTATAATTGAAGTACAAACTACAAACAGAGGTAACTACAGTACTTGTGTACTCAGAGTTTGCTACTGTTATAACTAAAGTATTTTTAAAAGTATACTTTTATATACTAGAAAGTGGGCCAATTTAGTCCCAAGGAGTACTGAAACAGTACACTCACAAGTATAATACTAGAACACTGAGATATGCTTACTTGCTACATAAAGTATACTTACTTATAAATATACTTGAACTCTACTTAAGTATACTCAGTAAAATAAACTTGAAGTATACTACTCTTTGGTAAGGGATAACCTCCCACACTCGTCCATCACCATCAGTTCATCGCACTTCTTTCTGATTGGAGTGATCCAGATGTGTCAAGCTGACTAATGATGTTTAACGTGAGTTCTTGATCAATGTTTGGCATTAATTGTGCTCGTGATGGAGCGCTTTACAGACCTTTATCTGTCTGTTGGAAGTCACTTCTCTGATGCTGACTGGCTTAAGCGTGTGAAATATGAACTCCAATGGTCCATTTGCTCTGCTTGTAGTCTTCACATCCTAAGAAAGGTCAAAAGTATCTTGTCTGGCTCTCTGTGATGTTATCTGCACACTGACCTCATTGGACCGCGGTTGATCAACACTGATCATGCTGTTTTGCTGGTTTGCAGGTGGAAAGGAGAAAACGTGTCCACCACGGAGGTGTCTGAGGTGCTGGGGTGTCTGGACTTCCTGCTGGACGTCAGTGTGTACGGGGTCACTGTCCCAGGTGCCTTGAGTCTCCGGCTGTGTCTAAAACTGCTGGAGTAAAGATTTACACTGCTGCTCTGTAGTATATGCTTGGCTGTCCATTTTTTTTAAATCATTTTTTAAATGATTATTAAATGAACAGCTAAACAGATTTCATAAGTTTCCAGCTGTGCTGGAGATGAGAAGTGGAGCACTGGACGCGGTGTGACTGAACTAATGTTTTTGGCAGGATACGAGGGTCGAGCAGGGATGGCTGCTGTAGTGTTGAAGGACGGTCATGGATTGGATGGAGAGAGGCTCTACAGTCATCTTCTCCACACTCTTCCTCCGTACGCATGGCCATGTTTTCTGAGAGTGCAGGTACTTCAGCTTTATATCTCCTCATCTCTGGTTCAGACAGAAGTTGATCTGTCAGACCAGACACACAAGTTTCTCAGAAAGTCTTCTGTGATCAGAAAATGTTTCGGACCCTGTTTCCACCTCTTTTTTTAGCATTGAGCACTTGATCTGATCTGATCACCTGAGTGTATCTTACACCTGGACTGAGCACTGCCGCTATTAATCACTCTACATTACTTCAACTTACTTTAACATCAAAGTTCCTGGTGAAAAATTACCATACTCATGATTCTGCAAAAACAGTCCACCATTCAGAGAATACAAAAGTTCCATGACATGGTCCCAGTGACATAATCATCGTCAATCAATCGTCCATTTTTTATAAATCTAAGTATGTAGTGTTGTGATTTACCTTGCAGCTGGTTGGTTTGGTTCATTGTTTATCGCTCTTTAACAAAGACCTCCTATGGGAAAAATTAATGGGAACAATAGTTGAGGAAGCAAGTCCGCAGGAAAAGTGGGCAGGCACTGTTGCACACTACAACAACAACAACAACACAGATCACCTTTGACCCCAGTTCTAATAATGTCTTCATCATCATGGGCTCAATCTAAAGCAAAGGTGACCGAAGAAAATGTTGAGATGTCATCAATTCTGATATATAACACTGTTCACATTACCGACTGATCCTTGTCTGTGTTTAAAAATAGAAGACAGCAGCTCTGAAAGTACAGATCATGCTTCTGTGCTTTCTGATGAAACATGAGTGTGAGCAAGAGAGTGAGAGATTGTGTGTGAGTGAGCCTGAGCGTGTGTGAGAGTGAGTGTGAGCGCGAGCGTGTGTGTGTGTGTGAGAGTGTGTGTGAGAGTGAGAGATTGTGTGTGAGTGAGCCTGAGCGTGTGTAAGAGAGCGCATGTGAGAGTGAGAGAGTGAGCGGGAGCGTGTGTGTGTGTGTGAGAGTGTGTGTGAGTGAGAGATTGTGTGTAAGTGAGCCTGAGCGTGTGTAAGAGAGCGCATGTGAGAGTGAGAGAGTGAACGCGAGCGTGTGTGTGTGTGTGTGTGAGAGTGAGAGATTGTGTGTAAGTGAGCCTGAGCGTGTGTAAGAGTGCATGTGTGAGTGAGAGCACGAGCGTGTGTGTGTGTGAGCGTGTGTGAGAGTTTGTGTGTGAGTGAGCCTGAGCGTGTGTGAGAGCATGTGTGAGTGAAGAGTGTGTGTGTGAGAGCGTGTGTGAGAGTGAGAGATTGTGTGTGAGTGAGCCTGAGCGTGTGTAAGAGTGTGAGTGCGAGCGTGTGTGTGTGTGTGAGAGTGAGAGATTGTGTGTAAGTGAGCCTGAGCGTGTGTGAGAGCACGAGCGCGTGTGTGTGTGAGCATGTGTGAGAGTTTGTGTGTGAGTGAGCCTGAGCGTGTGTGAGAGCACGTGTGTGTGTGAGAGTGTGTGAGAGTGAGAGATTGTGTGTGAGTGAGCCTGAGCGTGTGTAAGAGAGCGTGTGTGAGAGTGTGAGAGTGTGAGTGCAAGCGTGTGTGTGTGTGTGAGAGCATGTGTGAGAGTGAGAGATTGTGTGTAAGTGAGCCTGAGCGTGTGTAAGAGAGCGCGTGTGAGTGAGAGAGTGTGAGAGTGTGTGTGTGTGTGTGTGAGAGAGCGTGTGTGAGAGTGAGAGATTTGTGTGAGAGTGAGCCTGAGCGTGTGTAAGAGAGCAGGTGTGAGTGAGAGAGTGTGAGCGCAAGTGTGTGTGTGTGTGTGTGTGAGAGCGTGTGTGAGAGTGAGAGATTGTGTGTGAGTGAGCCTGAGCGTGTGTAAGAGAGCACATGTGAGAGTGAGAGAGTGAGCATGTGTGTGTGAGAGCGTGTGTGAGAGTGAGAGATTTGTGTGTGAGTGAGCCTGAGCATGTGTAAGAGAGTGCGTGTGAGAGTGAGTGTGTGAGCGCAAGTGTGTGTGTGTGTGTGAGAGAGAGAGATTGTGTGTGAGTGAGCCTGAGCGTGTGTAAGAGAGCACGTGTGAGAGTGAGAGAGTGAGCATGAGCGTGTGTGTGTGAGAGCGTGTGTGAGAGTGAGAGATTGTGTGTGAGTGAGCCTGAGCGTGTGTAAGAGAGTGCGTGTGAGTGAGAGAGCGTGCATGAGAGTGAGAGATTATGTGAGAGTGAGCCTGAGCGCGTGTGAGTGAGACAGTGTGCGCGTGTGTGTGAGAGCGTGCATGAGAGTGAGAAATTGTGTGAGAGTGAGCCTGAGCGTGTGTAAGAGAGCAAGTGTGAGTGAGAGAGTGTGAGCGCAAGTGTGTGTTTGTGTGTGAGAGCGTGTGTGAGAGTGAGAGATTGTGTGAGTGAGCCTGAGCGTGTGTAAGAGAGCACTTGTGAGAGTGAGAGAGTGAGAGGGAGCGTGTGTGTGTGAGAGCGTGTGTGAGAGTGAGAGATTGTGTGTGAGTGAGCCTGAGCGTGTGTAAGAGAGCAAGTGTGAGTGAGAGAGTGAGTGGGAGCGTGTGTGTGTGAGAGCGTGTGTGAGAGTGAGAGATTTGTGTGTGAGTGAGCCTGAGCATGTGTAAGAGAGCGCGTGTGAGAGTGAGAGTGTGTGAGCGTGAGCGTGTTTGTGTGAGAGCGTGTGAGAGATTGTATGTGAGTGAGCCTAAGCGTGTGTAAGAGAGAGTGTGAGCGCGAGTTATTGTGAGAGTGTGAGCGCGAGCGTGTGTGTGTGAGAGCAGGTGTGAGTGCGAGCATGTGTGAGAGTGAGAGATTGTGTGTGAGTGAGCCTGAGCGTGTGTAAGAGAACGTGTGTGAGAGTGAGCATGAGTGTGTGTGTGTGAGAGCGTGTGAGTGAGAGATTGTGTGTGAGTGAGCCTGAGCGTGTGTAAGAGAGCGTATGTGAGAGTGAGAGAGTGTGAGCGCATGTGTGTGTGTGAGTGAGCCTGAGCGTGTTTAAGTGCGTGTGTGAGTGTGAGCGTGTGTGTGTGAGAGCGTGTGTGAGTGAGCCTGAGCGTGTGTAAGAGCATGTGTGAGTGAAGAGTTTGAGTGTGTGTGAGAGCGTGTGTGAGAGTGAGAGATTGTGTGTGAGTGAGCCTGAGCGTGTGTAAGAGAGCGTGTGAGAGTGAGAGAGTGTGAGCGCAAGCGTATGTGTGTGTGAGAGCGTGTGTGAGAGTTTGTGTGAGTGAGCCTGAGCATGTGTGAGAGCACGTGTGAGTGAAGAGAGTGTGTGTGTGAGAGCGTGTGTGAGAGTGAGATTGTGTGTGAGTGAGCCTGAGCGTGTATAAGAGAGTGTGTGTGTGTGAGAGTGAGAGAGTGTGAGCGTGAGCGTGTGTGTGTGAGAGCGTGTGTGAGTGAGCCTGAGCGTGTGTGAGAGCATGTGTGAGTTAAGAGAGTGTGTGTGTGAGAGTGAGATTGTGTGTGAGTGAGCCTGAGAATGTATAAGAGAGTTTGTGTGAGAGTGAGAGAGTGTGAGCGCCAGCGTGTGTGTGTGTGTGTGTGTGTGTGAGAGCGTGTGTGAGAGTGAGAGTTTGTGTGTGAGTAAGCCTGAGCGTATGTGAGAGCACGTGTGAGTGAAGAGTGTGTGTGAGAGCGTGTGTGAGAGTGAGATTGTGTGTGAGTGAGCCTGAGCGTGTATAAGAGAGTGTGTTAGAGTGAGAGAGTGTGAGCGCGAGCGTGTGTGAGATTGAGAGATTGTGTGTGAGTGAGCCTGAGCGTGTGTAAGAGAGCAGGTGTGAGCGCGAGCGTGTGTGAGAGCGTGTGTGAGAGTGAGAGATTGTGTGTGAGTGAGCCTGAGCGTGTGTAAGAGAGCTTGTGTGAGTGAGAGTGTGAGCGTGAGTGTGTGTGTGTGAGAGCGTGTGTGTGAGTGAGAGAGTGTGAGCGCGAGCGTGTGTAAGAGAGCAGGTGTGAGTGAGAGAGTGTGTGCGTGAGTGAGAGTGTGTGTGTCTGTGTATTTGTGTGTGTGTGTGTGTGTGTGTGTCTATGTGTGTGCTCTTGCACATTCTTGCTGCCTGCAGTGGCACAGCCTATTGTCTTCTTGTGCTTTCCTGCTTTTGTCCTCCGCAGACTTCCTTAGACGTGACGGATACGTTCAAGCAGCAGAAGGGCAGACTGGTGCAGCAGGGCTTCAGTCCGGATACAGTCCAGCAGCCGCTCTTCTTCCTGGACGCTTTGAGGAAAACCTATATGCCCCTCACTGCACAGCTGTATGACCACATCGTTTCAGGCAAGATCAGACTTTAGATGCATTGTGGGAAATGCAGTGGAAAATGTCCACATCACCAGACAGCTACAGTGATCCTTGTATTTGTGTACTTCACAAATGTATGTGGCATTTCAGGGCTGGTGTGTTTTTAGTGTTTTAGTCTCTATGGGCCACTGAGCCCACAAATAAACTGGAATGACTTTGTTAGGATTTCTTAACATTGATACAGAGAAGAACTATTGCAATCAATGCACTCTTAACCACTTCACTCAGTGTGTAACTTTTCCCTCCTCTTTTTATTAACTGTTAATTAAGTTTTTATATTTATTTTTGAGAGTAGAGAAGTGTCTTTAATAATGTTACATAGGTTAAATAATCAAATAAAAACTATTTTCTTCATCTAAAAGACTAATTAATATCCCAGCTGCAGTATATGTTTGATTTCAGAAATGGTTTATAACTACAGTCATGAACGTCAAAGAGCAATTCATTAATATGCAACAGACTGGACAGTATATGATTTTTTTTTAATCATGTTCATCTTTCAGTTGTGTTGAGTTTGTTGTTACTGTTGTGTGTTTGACTGTAGTACTGGTCACTGGAGATCCTTGATAATGACGAAGTGTGACTCTTCTTCTTTTGTTAGAATCTCAGTTGCACTGTAATAAAGTTCAGTTCTATTAGATTGCACTTGATCCAACAGCATTAATAACAAACCTGTAAAGGAAGTAGTTTACCACAAGGGGGCAGTGCTAACCTTACACATTTTGTGTATAAAAGTCAACAGAAATGTAATTTGTAATAAAGAACATACATTATATGCTGAGATGTGTGTATGTCTCCTTGGTTAAGAACTGTCTCACAGCATACAGTTTTAAGGAAACATTATTCAATAAGGAGGTGCATGTAAAAATCCTCTAGAAGTGAACCTGATTATATATATATATATGTATGTATGTATGTGTGTATATATATATATATATATATATATATATATATATATATATATATATATATATATATATATATATAATGTAAGGTGAGTTCAACGAGATCACTTTGAGATTAAAGGTACGAGTAACAAGTACCTTTAAAAATTCAGGGTTTTTTCAAGGGCGACTAACTGTTATTCAGTGCTGCATAAAAATATTATATGATGCTTTTAAAAGCAACAGGCGAACAAATGATGAACATTGAGTTAATAGCAGCTTGTTTAGTGACCGGATGTGAGCTGAGCGAAAGCGGAAGAGACGCTAGAGGCAGCAGGAGCGAGAACTGAAACACGTAATGGAGTTTAGTTTATGTGACATGAAAAAAACAATGTATAAGCAAAAACAATGTTTGATTTTTTTTTTTTTATCCAAATCAAAAAGTCAACTATGTTATGAAAGATATAACAGAATGATCTGATATACTACTGTACTTTATGGAATATGTGCTTAAATATCCATAAATTGGTTTTCAGTTCTATACAATGTATCTATACATTGCAGCTAATTTGCATATTAATGTGTTCTTGGGGCAGACCATAATAAAAAAAAGTCATATTCTTATTTGGAACCCCATAACATTGTCCTTAGATGTGTATTCATGACAAACAATTAAAAATATACATTTTTAAATGTTAATTCCAAAACATGATAATATTTCCCTAAGAGTGCTAAAGTTGATCATTCTGTCGAAAGCAGTCATACTTAAAGATCAAGTATAGGGTATGAGATAGTTTATGATCAAACCTCCAGACATCTGATTGTGCTCTGTACAGGACAGACTGTGTCTCGGAGGAATGACTGTAAAGCTGGACTGGTTGAGCCACAGCAGTTTCATTCCTCTCATGAACGATCACACTTCATACATTAAGTACAGCAGCTACTGCTCGTTGATAGATGGACTGGAGTGAGTGTCACAAAATGACTCTTGCATTTATAAATGACAGTAACAGAAGTACAGGATCCTCTTCATCCTCTCCTCAACAAGCTGTTCTCCTCCTGTCTTTCTGTTCAGGGCTTTATTTGCATTTCAGGGCAAAAACAGGATCTGCTCGGATTCATTCATCTCCTAAACTAACCTGACTGTGAAGGTTCCCTGGGTTAAATCAAAGGAGGATCTAGTTCAGAAGGATGGGTCTCAGAGATGGGAAAAACAAGTCTTATGACACACATCTAAACTAATGCTGCTTTTATTAGAATATAAGGCTGTGATATGTGGGCTTTTCTGAGTGAAACATATGCCTTTGTTACTGAAGCATAGAGAGTGTGACAGATATATTACACTGAACTTCTTATACTTAAGCTTGTATAATTATCGGTGTGCAGATTAACACTTATTTCTTTGTCTCATAGGCTTCTTTTACATTTATTTTTTGCATTTATTAATTGTGTTTGTGCAGACCTAATGTGTGTGGATCTCGTCTGCAGCCGGGCTGGAAGATTCTGCCTGGAGGCGATGTTGTGCGTAAGTCTCTAGGTCCATATGAATGTGCTTTTGAATTCCATTGGCTTAAATGTATTCCAATAAAGAAATCCTAGAAAACATGTGTAGTGAATTAAAGCTTTGTTCTATGCCTTGTAGAAAATACATAGAACAAAAATGTTTCCAGTTTGTCGTCTATTTTATTTTAATTTTACTCTATTCTTTTTTTATCACTTGCTTTGGTTAGGTTAGGAAACTTTATTAATTCTGACTAATTGATTATATTAATTAAACTCTGTACACATGCTTCCCAGGATTTCTTTATTACAAACAACACAATAATAAATCAAATGAAAAAACAACTGATCACACCTGATCAACACAGATTTCTAGAGTAAATGGGTGAGTACCATCAGGGTCAGCTTTTTTAACCTTTATTTTTACAGTCAAAGTCATTAAGAACAGGTTATTATTTACAATGGCTGCCCTTTAACTGCTGGCGTCCCTCACCCAACACGGGAGTTTCCTGGAGACAGATCAAAAATTTCAGCCCCACTTCTTTATCACTCTTGCTTTATGACATGGGGCTCCATCTTGCTGGAAAATGCATGGATCATCACCAAATTGCTCATGGATGATGGAAGTAGTTGCACCTGCAGGATGTTTTAAAACCATTCTTTATACGTGGCAATGTTTTTGGGCAGAATTATGTGAGAGCCATTTCTTTGGTTGAAAAGCATCCTCACACATGGATGGTCTCAGGATCCTTCACTGTTGGCACCACACAGGACTTGTGGTAGCGTTCACCTTTTCTTTTCCGAACAATTGATTTTGCATAAGTACCAAATAGTCAGAAGGGAGTTTCATCAGAGAAAAGAACTTTGCACCAGTCTTCTGCTGTCCAATCCTTGTACTTCCTGCAGAATTTCAGTCTGTCCTTGATGTTTTTCTGGGAGAGAAGTGGCTTCTTGGCTGCCTTTCTTGACTGCAGGCCGTTGTCCAAAAGTCTTGTCCTCACTGTGTGTGCAGATGCTCTCTCACAAACCTGCTGCCATTCCTTAGTAAGCTCTTCACTGATGGAGACACAATGCTGTAGCTGACTCCTCAGGTGGAGATGGTCCTGTTCTTGTTCTGTAGCTGACTCCTCAGGAGGAGACGGTCCTGTTCTTGTTCTGTAGCTGACTCCTCAGGAGGAGACGGTCCTGTTCTGTAGCTGACTCCTCAGGAGGAGACGGCCCTGTTCTGTAGCTGACTCCTCAGGAGGAGACGGTCCTGTTCTGTAGCTGACTCCTCAGGAGGAGAGGGTCCTGTTCTGTAGCTGACTCCTCAGGAGGAGAGGGTCCTGTTCTGTAGCTGACTCCTCAGGAGGAGACGGTCCTGTTCTTGTTCTGTAGCTGACTCCTCAGGAGGAGACGGTCCTGTTCTGTAGCTGACTCCTCAGGAGGAGACGGCCCTGTTCTGTAGCTGACTCCTCAGGAGGAGACGGTCCTGTTCTGTAGCTGACTCCTCAGGAGGAGAGGGTCCTGTTCTGTAGCTGACTCCTCAGGAGGAGACGGTCCTGTTCTGTAGCTGACTCCTCAGGAGGAGAGGGTCCTGTTCTGTAGCTGACTCCTCAGGAGGAGACGGCCCTGTTCTGTAGCGACTCCTCAGGGGGAGACGGCCCTGTTCTGTAGCTGACTCCTCAGGAGGAGACGGTCCTGTTCTGTAGCTGACTCCTCAGGAGGAGAGGGTCCTGTTCTGTAGCTGACTCCTCAGGAGGAGACGGTCTTGTTCTGTAGCTGACTCCTCAGGAGGAGAGGGTCCTGTTCTGTAGCTGACTCCTCAGGAGGAGACGGCCCTGTTCTGTAGCGACTCCTCAGGGGGAGACGGCCCTGTTCTGTAGCGACTCCTCAGGGGGAGAGGGTCCTGTTCTGTAGCTGACTCCTCAGGGGGAGACGGTCCTGTTCTGTAGCTGACTCCTCAGGGGGAGACGGTCCTGTTCTGTAGCTGACTCCTCAGGGGGAGACGGTCCTGTTCTGCAGCTGACTACTTAGGGGGAGACGGTCCTGTTCTGTAGCTGACTCCTCAGGGGGAGACGGCCCTGTTCTGTAGCTGACTCCTCAGGGGGAGAGGGTCCTGTTCTGTAGCTGACTCCTCAGGGGGAGACGGTCCTGTTCTGCAGCTGACTCCTCAGGGGGAGACGGTCCTGTTCTGCAGCTGACTACTCAGGGGGAGACGGTCCTGTTCTGCAGCTGACTCCTCAGGGGGAGACGGTCCTGTTCTGTAGCTGACTCCTCAGGGGGAGACGGTCCTGTTCTGCAGCTGACTCCTCAGGGGGAGACGGTCCTGTTCTGCAGCTGACTACTCAGGGGGAGACGGTCCTGTTCTTGTTCTGTAGCTGACTACTCAGGAGGAGACGGTCCTGTTCTGCAGCTGACTACTCAGGGGGAGACGGTCCTGTTCTTGTTCTGTAGCTGACTACTCAGGGGGAGACGGTCCTGTTCTTGTTCTGTAGCTGACTACTCAGGAGGAGACGGTCCTGTTCTGCAGCTGACTACTCAGGGGGAGACGGTCCTGTTCTTGTTCTGCAGCTGACTCCTCAGGAGGAGACGGTCCTGTTCTGTAGCTGACTCCTCAGGGGGAGAGGGTCCTGTTCTGTAGCTGACTCCTCAGGGGGAGACGGTCCTGTTCTGTAGCTGACTCCTCAGGGGGAGACGGTCCTGTTCTGCAGCTGACTACTCAGGGGGAGACGGTCCTGTTCTGCAGCTGACTACTCAGGGGGAGACGGTCCTGTTCTGCAGCTGACTACTCAGGGGGAGACGGTCCTGTTCTGCAGCTGACTCCTCAGGGGGAGACGGTCCTGTTCTGCAGCTGACTACTCAGGGGGAGACGGTCCTGTTCTTGTTCTGTAGCTGACTACTCAGGAGGAGACGGTCCTGTTCTGCAGCTGACTCCTCAGGGGGAGACGGTCCTGTTCTGCAGCTGACTCCTCAGGGGGAGACGGTCCTGTTCTGCAGCTGACTACTCAGGGGGAGACGGTCCTGTTCTTGTTCTGTAGCTGACTACTCAGGAGGAGACGGTCCTGTTCTGCAGCTGACTACTCAGGGGGAGACGGTCCTGTTCTTGTTCTGTAGCTGACTACTCAGGAGGAGACGGTCCTGTTCTGCAGCTGACTCCTCAGGGGGAGACGGTCCTGTTCTGTAGCTGACTCCTCAGGAGGAGACGGTCGTGTTCTGTAGCTGACTCCTCAGGAGCAGACGGTCCTGTTCTGTAGCTGACTCCTCAGGAGGAGACGGTCGTGTTCTGTAGCTGACTCCTCAGGGGGAGACGGTCCTGTTCTGTAGCTGACTCCTCAGGAGGAGACGGTCGTGTTCTGTAGCTGACTCCTCAGGAGCAGACGGTCCTGTTCTGTAGCTGACTCCTCAGGAGGAGACGGTCGTGTTCTGTAGCTGACTCCTCAGGAGGAGAGGGTCCTGTTCTTGTTCTGTAGCTGACTACTCAGGAGGAGAGGGTCCTGTTCTGTAGCTGACTCCTCAGGAGGAGACGGTCGTGTTCTGTAGCTGACTACTCAGGAGGAGACGGTCCTGTTCTGTAGCTGACTACTCAGGGGGAGACGGTCGTGTTCTGTAGCTGACTCCTCAGGGGGAGACGGTCGTGTTCTGTAGCTGACTACTCAGGAGGAGACGGTCCTGTTCTGTAGCTGACTCCTCAGGAGCAGACGGTCGTGTTCTGTAGCTGACTCCTCAGGAGGAGAGGGTCCTGTTCTTGTTCTGTAGCTGACTCCTCAGGAGGAGATGGTCCTATTCTCACTGTCACCCAGTTGCCCTGCTGCAGGGGCTCTGTTGCCGGAACCGAACAATGTACAGGAATCCCTGAGCTAGATGCATCCAAAGCCGTATCTAGAGCCCTAACATTCTTACTGTCCTCAATTAAAGTTTGGATGCGTGTCTCTAATTCTGAAATCTTCTCTGTCAGCCTAACTATTTCCCCGCATTTATCACATGTGAATCCCTCATCAGCGACAGAGATAGATAAACTGTACATGTGTCAAGAGGTGCAAATAAACAGCAGGAGAAGGCATTACTCACCGTGCTTGATGAAATATTCTTACCACAGTTGTTTGATGAACTTGTGAAAAACTGGAGCGAGAGAGAGGAGAGGAGAGGAGAAAAGAGCGATAGGTTGAAAGCACTAATAAGGAGCTAACAAGTGCTAATGCAATGCAGGTGTACTGCACTCACAGATATAAAATACTGGTAATACTGGTTTAAAATATACAATAAAACCAGGTAAACTCAAAAACCAGGTCTGTTAAAAGAAAACATTTCAATTGCCCATACCATCAAAACAGTCCAAAGTTAGTATCCACCAGTGTATATACAATCCACAGAAAGTGAGATCCAAAGTTCATAGAAGGTGTCTTGAAAGGTGAGCTCTGATTGTGGTAACTCCTCGAACTAGTTTGGTGGCTGTCCCCAATGTTTGTCATGCTGCTCTTAATCAGTTATACTTCCTACTTCCAACCATACAGCTATTAAATACACACATTAAATGATTGTAATAAAGAAAAGCACCAGGCCCAGATGGTGTTACACCAGCCTGTCTGAAAATCTGTGCTGACCAGCTGGCCCCCATCTTTTCACAGATCTTCAACAGATCCCTGGAGTTGTGTGAAGTACCTTCCTGCTTCAAACGCTCCACCATCATCCCCATCCCAAAGAAACCCAAGATAACAGGACTTAACGACTACAGACCTGTGGCTCTAACGTCTGTCGTCATGAAGTCGTTTGAAAAACTGGTTCTGGGTTATCTGAAGGACATCACTGGACCCTTACTGGACCCCCTGCAGTTTGCTTACCGAGCAAACAGGTCCGTGGATGATGCAATCAACATAGGATTGCACTTCATCCTGCAACATCTGGACAAAACAGGGACTTCTGTGAGGATCCTGTTTGTGGACTTTAGTTCGGCTTTCAACACCATCATCCCAACAACCCTCCAGACCAAACTGACCCAGCTCTCTGTTCCTAGCTCTATCTGTCAGTGGATCACCAGCTTTCTGACAGATAGGCAACAGCTAGTGAGACTGGGGAAATTCACATCAAACAGCTGCTCCACCAACACTGGTGCCCCTCAGGGATGTGTTCTCTCCCCTCTGCTCTTCTCCCTGTACACCAACGACTGCACCTCTAAAGACCCCTCTGTCAAGCTCCTGAAGTTTGCAGATGACACTACAGTCATCGGCCTCATTCAGGACGGTGACGAGTCTGCTTACAGACAAGAGGTTGAGCAGCTGGCTGTCTGGTGCAGTCTTAACAACCTGGAGCTGAACACGCTCAAAACAGTGGAGATGATCGTGGACTTCAGGAGAAACCCCCCTGCACTTTCCCCACTCACCATCATGAACAGCCCTGTGACTGCAGTGGAGTCATTCAGGTTCCTGGGAACCACCATCTCTCAGGACCTGAAGTGGGACAATCACATTGACTCCATTGTAAAAAAGTCCCAACAAAGGTTGTATTTCCTTCGCCAGCTGAGGAAGTTTAACCTGCCACAGGAGCTGCTGAAACAGTTCTACTCAGCCGTCATTGAGTCTGTACTGTGTACTTCTATAACTGTCTGGTTAGGCTCAGCAACAAAATCAGACATCAGAAGACTACAGAGAACTGTTCGGACTGCTGAAAGGATTATTGGTGCTCCCCTGCCCACCCTTCAAGAACTGTATACATCCAGAGTGAGGAAAAGGGCTCATAAAATCACTCTGGATCCCTCACATCCAAGTCACCCCATCTTTGAACTTTTGCCATCTGGCCGGCGTCTCAGAGCCGCAAATACCAGAACAGCAAGGCACAAGAACAGTTTCTTCCCCCAGGCAATCTACCTCATGAACAGTTAAATGTTCCCCACTTATGCTTATGCAAACAAAGTGCAACATCCTTATATGTATTTGTTACCCCTCCATCCTAGTACATCCCTGCATCCTTTTCAATCCTATTCCATTATCATTTATAGCACAATTGTTTATACACTTATTTATTTGACTACCTTTTTTTTTTTTTTTTTTTGTCTGTGTGTTGGTGTCTCTGTGTACTGGAAGTTTATGTCACTAAAACAAATTCCTTGTATGCGCAAACATACTTGGCAATAAAGCTCTTTCTGATTCTGATTCTGAAAGTGATAAAACATGTCTTTTGTGTGACAGCGTCACAATGTCATTTAAAGACACAGGACCAGGCTCTGTTAAAAACATTCTGCTCCCACTCAAAATAAGCATTTTCAGAATTATATAATAATTGTTCTGTGGGGTATTTTGAGCTGAAACTGAAACTTCACAGACACATTCTGGGGACACCAGAGACTGAATTAAGGTCTGTGGTGAAGACAAACTGAAGATATTGAAAGTGACTAGACATACTGTACAGCAAAGTATGGTGACCCATACTTGTAATTGGTGCTCTGCTTTTAACCCATCCAAAGTGCACACACACAGAGCAGTGAACACACACACACACACTGTGAACACACACCCGGAGCAGTGTTCATCATTTATGCTGCGGCGCCCGGGGAGCAGTTGGGGGTTCGATGCCTTGTTCAAGGGCTCCTAAGTCATGGTATTGAAGGTGGAGAGAGCACTGTACATGTTGTTGTTTTAGCTTCATACATCTGCTGATTGTATTCAGGAATCAAAATTCACAAAAGTTGTGTATTTTTGTGAGAATTATCATTAAAGAATCATAAGCTTTTGATGGCCACAGAACTTTATTTTATTTTTTCAGTTGAGTTATTGTGAAGGGAACCAGACTAACGCTAACTTCTGGGATGGCCTACAAAAACACGTCATCACTACAGCTCTATTGTTTAGGGAATAGTAGCTAAAGTGCCTTAATATTGATTCAGAAATATTCTTTCATGAATCATGCTCTCATAATATTGACATTACTTAACAATGGCTTCCTCTGAGCCAGTAGGTTTGTCCAGTAATGATGAGTCTCACTGATGCTGGACGTGATCCCAGTGTTTCGGCCCACAGGCAGAGAATCATCTTGGATACATCTCACTTTAAATCACATATTTCCTTATAACCAATTATACATCACCTGAAAACAATTATATCATTAAGCAAATATAATCATATATAATAATCATTAAGACTGATGTCATCCATAATTGGTAAAAGATATCGTTGACTTGATTGCAAATAAATGCACAGACACTATTTAACTGAACAGAGATGACATCACTGAATTCAATGATGAACTGCCTTTAACTGTCATTCTGCATTATTGACACACTGTTTTCCTAATCAATGTTGTTCAGTTAATTTGACGCAGTGTTTTTTGTTTAAAGTGCTATATAAATAAAGGTGACTTGACTTGAATCAAACCCATGACTTTGCTATGAGTATCATTCCTGTATGTGATGCAGTGCGTCTAAGAGCTGAAGATCACGGGCATCCAGTATGGTTTCAGTATGGTTTTCAGGCCTTGACCTTTAAACACAGAGATTGTTCCAGATTCTCTGAATCTTTGCATGATATTATGCACTGTAGATGATGATAACTTCAAACTCTTTGCAATTTTTCTCTGAGAAACTTGTTTCTGGAGCATTGGGGGAATTGGTGATCCTCTGCCCATCTTGACTTCTGAGAGACACTGAGAGGCTCTTTTTATACCCAATCATGTTCCCAATTTACCTAATAAGCTGCAGATTGGTCCTCCAGCTGCTCCTTATACGTACATTTAACTTTTCCGGCCTCTTATTGCTTCCTGTCCCAACTTTTTTGGAATGTGTAGCTCTCATTAAATCCAAAATGAGCCAATATTTGGCATGACATTTCAAAATGTCCGCTTTCAACATTTGATATGTTATCTATATTCTATTGTGAATAAAATATAAGTTCATGAGATTTGTAAATTATTCCATTCCTTTTTTACACACAATTTGTTAGTTTTTTTACTCACAACGTGCCAACTTTTTTGGAATCGTGTTTATATATATATATATATGACGGTGTAATTTACTAGCAGTTCACATTGACAGGGCCATCAGATGTTTCTAATGATCCTCAGCTGACTGTTTGACCAGAAGATGAATATGACGTGTGTGTTGAACATGTTCTCACAGATGACACAAGCTCAGTTCAGCGTAGAGAAGAGTATAATCACCAACACTTCCTGAACAGAAGATCATCTGACACCCACAGACACAGACTAGAGCAGCCAGAATTATCATCACTTTATTTTTATATATTGCAATAAAGATGTACAAAGCATTGATACCCTTTACCATTACAACGTTAGAAAAAAGCATACATGTGACAAATAACAGTACAGTATATTAAAACATTACTGTTCCAGCACAATCAGTCGGTCAGACCCTGCTCAAGAGCCTTCTTTATGAGAATCTGCAGACTAAACCCAAACTACTGAAGAAAATTCACATGAAACTACTGTAAGAGAACCACTTCTCAAACATGTTTCTCACCATATGAATGTACTGTTATTATTCCTCTCCTGTGATTAATCTTATTAGGTTAAAGATATAAAGATAAATAAGTTAGTGAGGAAGTCTAGTGTGAACGAGAGCTGGAGCTCGCTGACCTCGAGGTGTCAACTCATTTTCACATGTAGAAATAAGCTACCGAGAAATGAAACGGACTTAGGCAACACATTCTGCAGGATGAGAAACACCATGACACAAGAGATGAGAAGACGGCTTGATCTACAGAAACAGCAGAGGAAGGTCTCCTCCAACACATCATACGCTTGACACACTCTCCCTTTTCTCTCTCGACAGATGACAGACAGGTGTTTGACTCGAGATAACAGGTCAGGTGCTGAACACACACAGAGCAGGTGAGAGTCACTTCAAATCAAACACCTGCCGCACACACACTTAATGAGAACATATTGATCCTAACTTTGTCACATGGAGTATTTCTCAGGTACACAGAGCAGAACTAGTGTCAGACGTGCTCTCGCTTAAACTAAGGCATGATGGGCCATACGACAAACATCTGCTCAAACATCCCAGCATTCAATCACGAGAATCAACCGGACAAACCAATCACATTCAAGAACAGAACAGAGCGAATCTGAAGAAAACTACGTTACAGACGATCAGACACACGGACGCACGGCTCCTGCAGAGAGGAACACATCCGTCTCATTCATCACCCAGCACATTCTTCCAGCTTCAGGTGACACATGAACACATCTCGGGATTTCCTTAACACAGACACACACGGAGCGATGACAGCAGGAGGGAAGGAAGGAAGTCTGAAGTCATCTGTTAAGGCAAAGGTGCGCTCTGCAGCAGGATCTGTGATTGGAGCGCTTCGGCAGTCTTCATCTCTCCAAAACCATTCAGCTGCACACTAGGGAAACTAATATAGTTCTGGTACAGCAGACTACTTGAAGAAAGATTGTAATCACCCTGTAGTTCAGCTCGATCATTGTAACAAGAACATGGAGGAACTCCACAGCTCATCCCATTCTTAAAGGAAGACATAAAACTGAAGAAAAAATACAAGAAACTGCTTTACAAGAAAGAGAAAACATGACGCAGTGGAAACCTCAGTTAAAACTTGATCAAATCAAGGAAGATTTACATTTAAAACCCAATAAAAACACGTTATAAATCACCAGTCAGGGAAAAGTGTAAGAATTGAATCTGATTGTACAGAAAGGCACATCCACAAGGCCATCAAAAGTGTTTTTCTTCAAAGTGAGAAAACAAGAAATGAGGTGATTATTGCTTCATCGAGAGCAAATAAAAAAAATCCACAACTCAAAAAGTTGTGACAGTCATAATAAGGATAACAGTGATAATCAGTGTAAGAAGCTGTGCTCGGACAATATAAACCCAGATCGTTCCTGTCGAAGGAGTCTGTTTGTTTCAGCTCTGTGGAGAAATGTCTATCATCATCATCATGAGTCTGAGAGCTCTAGGAGTAGAAGGTGAGGACGCTCTGGTGGTTCCCACGCACCAAGAGGATGGGCGGCAGGTCTTTGGATAGTGTGTCCAGCCAGGCCATGTAAAGAGCGCTGGAGACGGCTCCTTTCCTGGCCAGCGGCATGCTCCTGTGACACACACACACACACACACACACACAGTATCAGAGCTGGCTGAAACTGGACCACTGCAGCTAATGAGCATTCCCTCTGCTGCTCTTAGTTTGAGGAGGTGTTTGTTCCTCCAGTCAGCAGGTGGCAGCAGGTCACTGAAACACTGCCGGTGTTCCTAACTTACATGACGATGAGGTTAGCTGTGCTCGAGTGCTCCTTCAACAGCTCGTTCAGTCGGATCTGACGGTTACTCTGAGGAAACAAACAAATCAATTAGCAGGAAGACTGAGGTTGCTGTATCTGATAGCAGCTGAGAAAAACAGGAAACAGTGCATCTACATACCATCATTTTACACCACCGAGTCAGGTATTTTAATTGCACTTGTTCTTGGACAAAACGGTCTAAAAGAGTCACTGTTTCAGCTGATAGATCAGGAGTCAACACTACGTCAGTAAGAGCGGCGCTGCTCTAGTTCTGGAGGATCATACGCTCGGTCACTGCTCTTTCTGAGAGCTAGACACTATAGATTAGGACACATGCTAACTCACCTGCTTCTGTACCCATCCTAAACTTTTGAGATTTTGAAGAGTTCATCTTCTATCATTTGCAGCATCCATCACTTGTGGGGTGCCACAGGGCTTAGTGTTGGGACCTTTCTGTCCTCTCTTTTGACAAAAAGCCAACATTATGCTCTTTCCTAAAACATTACTCAAATGAAAAAGTGAGGTCTTTGAATCCTTTATAAATGGGCTTTTGTCTTTTAAATTCAGTACCATTTAAATTATTAAGTAAAATTAAAAGGTCTTACAAAATAGCTAAACGTTTCTAAATGAAATATTAAATAATTATCACATAGCATTTTGGATTTCAGTTTTCAGTCAAGTGCATCCAGAGTGGTCCTGGTGCATGTCTAGTAGTTAGTTACTCTTTTCTATCCTTCTCTTAATAAAACCCCTTTCATTACACCAGTTTCTTCCTGGTGTTGATAATACAGCAAGAGTTAATGAGATCTCTAACTTCCTGTGATTTCTGTGATTCTTGTTCATTCATGTAATGTGTTTGTCACAGATCTGTGCTAGTTCAGAGCAGGGAATGCTGCGGTGCTGTGAGCTGTATCTTTGTGATCCCTCATCTGTGAACGTGTCAGGACGTGTGTGCTGAGACCTTGGCTTTGTACAGCTCCAGCTCGTTGTCTGTGATTCTCCAGGGCTCTTCACTCTTCAGCCTCTCCGCAGCTTCCTGCTCCATGTCATCTTCTCTCAGCTTATACGGCTCGATCATCTGAGCAAACTCTGTCAAACTGCATGACGAACACAAGAGGTCAGCGCATGTGCGACCCAGATCACAGAGCCAGTAATGTGTGTATCAGCTCCTGAAATCAGTCTGTAGCTGTGTCCAAATTCAGGGTCTGCATCCTCCTTAGGATCCTTCCTACCCGGTTGAAGGAGGATGGGTCCTCCGACGACCGCAAAAACCGGAAGTCGGTGTTTGTGAATTTGGACAGCCTACCCTTCTTTCAGTTCCCTCCCTTAACCGTTGCTCATATCCTGTCGCCTAGCAACCGTGACAGCGCCAAGCAAGACGCCGGTGAAGAGCTCATCGTTCTCTCCCCGGAGCTTTATAAACACTTCTGTCTGCTCTTTCGTCCTTAGAAGCGTTAAAACAGCTTCAATCACTAACAAATAAGCTGTGTGTAAGGGGATATTCACACAGGCAGTAAGGAAGAAGCTAGTTTACAAAAGTAAACGTTTTTTTTTACATATACACGTACACATGTAAAAAAAAAAAATGCTTAATGCTAAAACAAAATGCCTAACTAGAAAACCACTGAAAATATATCTTTTTGAAAAGCCAGTTTTTAAAAAACATCGAAAATAATCTCCCCCACTCTGCTACCGCTCGCTTCGTCCTGCCGAAAAGAATTATGGGATAGGTAGGACGCGAAAGGATCCATCACACCCATCCTTCCAATTCGGGGAAAAGGAGGACGCATTTGTGGGCCGCATTTGAAGGATCCTACGAATTTGGACAGCCTTCGTCGCGGCGCTGTGACGTAACATCCTTCAAATGCGTCCTCCGAAGGATGTAGACCCTGAATTTGGACACAGCCTGTGTCAGGTTACCAGTGGTGCGTCTCATCCAGCCAAGCTTTAAACTGAACTCTTGAGTCTATTCAGATCTGAATTAGCACTGATTGCTAAATGCTAAACAATTAACAAAAAGACCCCAAATGCAAAACTAGCCCTCAAATATCTAACACATGCCACAAAAATCCCAAACAATTAACAGTGAAGCAATGTTGAGGAAAGAGCTGGTGTGGTGAGATGAGTAACGTTCATACCCCTCTGACTTGGGCTTCGTGTTGATGTCCCCCAGGACCGTGATGTCAGAGAAATCGATCCTGAACTTGCTGAGCAGTGTGGCCATGCTAAGGACACAACAAAGTCTCATTACATATTTAACAGACAATAATAAATAATGCATGCAATATTGCACTATTAGTTCCCCATCGCAGCAGCTGGGACGGCTCCTCGAACGCTCCTGAGATCCAGCAGCTGATGTGTGATCAGGACAATGAACCCCACAGACCTGTTCAGCTGCGTCTCATGCTCTCTGTGAAGACCTCGCTGCTGGAACACCTCTAACTACAGATAACAGAGACCCTGACAGCAGCGGAGGAGGAGGAGGACACTGGGAAACATCTGTCTCTCTCTCTCACACACACACACACACGCACACGCACACACAGAGACCCTGACAGCAGCGGAGGAGGAGGACACTGGGAAACATCTGTCTCTCTCTCTCACACACACACACACGCACACACACACACACACACAGAGACACAGAGACCCTGACAGCAGCGGAGGAGGAGGAGGACACTGGGAGACATCTGTCTCTCTCTCTCACACACACACACACGCACACACACACACACACACAGAGACACAGAGACCCTGACAGCAGCGGAGGAGGAGGAGGACACTGGGAGACATCTGTCTCTCTCTCTCACACACACACACACACGCACACACACACACACACACACACACGCACACACAGAGACCCTGACAGCAGCGGAGGTGGAGGAGGAGGACACTGGGAGACATCTGTCTCTCTCACACACACACACACGCACAGAGACACACACAGAGACACACACACACACACAGACACACTAACACGCACACACACGCACACGCACACAGAGACACAGAGACCCTGACAGCAGCGGAGGAGGAGGAGGACACTGGGAAACATCTGTCTCTCTCACACACACACACGCACACACACACGCACAGAGACACACACACACACACACGCACACACAAACACACACACCCCCCCCCCCCACACACACACACAGAGACACAGAGACACACAGAGACACACACACACACAGACACAGACAGAGACACTAACACACACACACACAGACACCCCCCCCACACACACACACACAGACAAACTGACACACACAGAGATACACAAACACAGACACACACACGCACACGCGCACACACACACACTAACACACACAGACAGAGACACAGACACACACGCACACTAACACACACACACACACAGACACCCCCCCCCACACACACACACATACACATGCACACAGAGACACAAACACACACAGAGACACACACACACACGCACACACACACGCACGCACGCACACCACCCCACACACACAGAGACACAGAGACACACACAGAGATACACACACACACAGACATACACATGCACACGCGCACACACACACTAACACACACAGACACAGACAGAGACACAGACACACACACGCACACACACACACACACACACACAGAGACACAGACACACACTACCTCCACGGGCATTCAGAGAAACAGAGAGAGACACACAACCCTCTACACTGTAGTAAATCACACACTATGTGACTAAATGATGTCTAATATTACTCACTTCTCAGATTTGACTCACCAGTGTGTGAGCTGGAGAATAAGTGTAGGTTTAGCTCAGATATATGTTGAGTTTCTCTCTCCATCAGTGATCAGTGATGTGTATTTGGAGCACCTTAAACTCTAGTGTGCAGACACATGAGTCTCTCACGTGCGAAGTGGGTGGAGCTAATGTACAAACAGCAATCTCATTGGCTGGTGCTCACTTATTATCATCCACGTTTTGATTTCAGCAAATCAGTTCATGTGAACGCACTCCACCTGATTAATATTCATGAATCCAGCAGCTCGTTCATCATTTTTTACTGTTCTGTTTTGATTATTATTATCATCATCATCATCCTTTCACTATTATTGTTTTTTCTCCTTTTTTTTTTAATTGAGTTAAAATGTCTAAGCATTCATATATGGTTACCAAGTCAATTCTAATTAAAGCTCTATCATTAAATAGTGCTTGATTATCCAGAGATCATATGATCATGCTTGACTGACCGATGTTAGGAGTGTACTTTCAGGTGTTTAAAAAGCGGTGGCACTTTAAAACAGACAGGGTCACGTACGCTCTGCGGTCATGATCGATCCTGTTGATCTTTCCACCGATGAAGACACGGATCTTACAGTCCTTCCATTTCTTCTTGTTAGCGATCAGATAGGGGATGAGTAGAGTCAGACCTGATACACACACATTACAAACAACAATCAGACGAGAAACACACACACACACACACACTCTACCAGACAGATCAGCTTTATACTGTCATCTGTTATTGTGTCAGTTCCTGAAAGAAACACTGACAGCTGTGACACAAGCTCTGATCTGAGTGTGTGAATCTAAAGCTCAGAGCCACTTCACCGCTCGAGTGTGTGAGCACCGACAGCATTAAAGCAGCTACGCTCAGATCTACTGGCTCTGCTCAGGCACGGGTGTGTGTGTGTGTGTGTGTGTGTGTGCACCTCACTGAGCTCAATGACTAACACACTGTTCAGACACAGTTCATACACAGCTGGGGTAAACACACCCTGCTGATGAGAACCGTGTTTAAAATAACATGAACAAAAAAAGAAGAAGAAATGGTTGTGTCTAATGAGAAATATCCCATGTGTGCCCTCGATTTGAAAAGGAGAGCTTGTGATATAGATGTATCACTATCATGACACACACTGGACGGCTCCTAACATTAGCAGGTTAACTTCACACACACACACACACACACACATCCTAATGTGGGAGTACACTTACACTTACTAATGCTGCACACTGTGCCCTTGCTACATTTGTTTTTGTATCACATTTGAGAGAACAGAACGAATAGTTTCCAAAATAACCAAACCTAATCCAGTGCTCACCTCCGTCATCAAAGAGCCACCAGACGTCGATGGTGCCCTTCCCCTGCTTCTGCTGGAACTGTTGACTGGCGTCCAGCAGCCGCTGATCAGCCACATCCAGAGGAAGAGTGGGGCTGCGCTCATCTGAAACACACACACACACACACACACACACGCTCAGACCGCAGCTGGAGAGACCACTGATGTGTATCTAATGATCGGACAAACAGAAGACAGGAAAGAGACGGAAGAAAGTCTCCAGCAGTCCTGCAGGAAGACACCGAGCATTAGATCACAGACAGGAAGTGACATCATTGCAGCTGAAACACAGGACAGCACATGTAGAGATGAAGGTCAGAGGTCAAACAGCAGAAACAGTCACGAAAGCAGCGCAGGTCAGAGACAGAGAATCAGAGAAGTGTCCTGCCTTTCTTCAACAGCGGCCGAGTGTGGGCTTTACCATCCTCTTCCTCATCTGGATCATGTGTGGAGAAAACAGAGGAAGATTACTGAGAAACATGTGACGGTCCAACACAGAGAGAGGCTTGTTCTGCTGCAGGTGACACGCTCACACACACACGCACGCACGCACGCACGCACACACGCACACACACGCACGCACGCACGCACACACTCACACACACACACGCACACGCACGCGCACACACACTTCGAGCAGGTTTCGTCACCATGGTAACCCCTGAGCAGGTTTTGTTCTGAGTTAGAGATCGCAAACCAAACTGGACCAATCAGCTGTGAGCAAAGATACACATAAACACACACACACACACACACACATATATATATATATATTGGACCCACTAAAGCCAGTTTACACAGAGAATTTAGAGACAAAATTGCTTGCCTTTTGCTCATAATGATTTATTAAATTTATATTATAGGAATTATAATTCTTTATAAGTCATACACTCAAATAATCATCATATGAAAGGCCAATTTTGAAAAGGTTACTGAAATGAGCCAGTAATGGATTAGAGTGTACATGTAAAGTTAGGGTACAGCTCTCTGATCAGACGAGTAACACACGAGTGCTCAGGGTGTGACAGTGATTAGATCAGGGAGTGTGATCCTGATTCACTGAACACAGCACAGAAGGAGCTCCTCTGAACTAATGAAACCAATGCAGTGAAGATTCCTAAAATAAAAGAGAGTCACAGCACACACAAATCAGGCTCAAAGTGGGAACATATCACAGTTCATTAAAATAGCTTCAGACATAATGGACTTGTTTGCGCAGGACTGATTTGGTGAAGTCGGGCTTTCTGGGATGGTACTCAAATGGTTCAGATCATACTTAGAAGGGAGAGGCTATTATGTGAGTCTAGGAGAGCATAAGTCTAAGTGGACGTCCATGACATGCGGAGTCCCACAAGGGTCAATTCTTGCACCGCTCTTGTTTAGGCTGTATATGCTTCCACTAAGTCAAATAATGAGAAATAACCAGATTGCCTACCACAGCTATGCTGATGATACCCAGATCTACCTAGCCTTATCTCCAAATGACCACAGCCCCATTGACTCCCTCTGCCAATGCATTGAAGAAATTAATAATTGGATGTGCCAGAACTATCTTCAGTTAAACAAGGAAAAAACTGAAGTCATTGCATTTGGAAACAAAGATGAAGTTCTCAAGGTGAATGCATACCTTGACTCTAGGGGTCAAACAACTAAAAATCAAGTCAGGAATCTTGGTGTGATTCTGGAGACAGACCTTAGTTTCAGTAGTCATGTCAAAGCAGTAACTAAATCAGCATACTATCATTTAAAAAACATCGCAAGAATTAGATGTTTTGTTTCCAGTCAAGACTTGGAGAAACTTGTTCATGCCTTTATCACCAGCAGGGTGGACTATTGTAATGGGCTCCTCACCGGCCTTCCCAAAAAGACCATTCGACAGCTGAAGCTTATCCAGAACACTGCTGCCAGGATTCTGACTAGAACCAGAAGATCTGAGCATATCACACCAGTCCTCAGGTCCTTACACTGGCTTCCAGTTACATTTAGGATTGACTTTAAAGCACTTTTACTCATTTATAAGTCACTAAATGACCTAGGACCGAAATATATTGCAGATATGTTCACTGAATATAAACCTAACAGAGCACTCAGATCATTAGGATCAAGTCAGTTAGAAATACCAAGGGTTCACACAAAACAAGGGGAGTCCACCTTTAGTTATTATGCTGCCCGCAGCTGGAATCAGCTTCCAGAGTGTTTCATCTTCGGTCCATGATTGTGTATCAGTCGCAGGTTTTCCATTCCAACTTGGACATTTTGGTCATTTTGAACCATGTCCTGTTTTCACTAAATCAAGAAGCATTGAGAAATCATATGTTGTCAAAGTTGTCCTAGAAAATTCAACAGCTCAGCTCAGTTGTGTATATCATGATGTGAAACTGGAGAAGAGGAGTTGATCTCTTCAGGTGTGGCCTGGATCAGATGACCTGGTGAAGCAGACCCAAGCAAAGATTGAACACATTCTGCTCTGAGAGAGACTGCAAACATCATGATGGAGATCTGCTCATTCTCTCCAGTTTCCTCACATGACTGACCCCTGCAGCTGATGTTTGTTATTATTCTGCTTGTTTTCCTGGGCTTCAGCGAGTGCTGCGGTGTCAGGTGGATCTGAGAGACCGACACAGACCCCCGAGTGATTTATCACAGACAGACGTCCCCAGACTGGACCCTCACAGCTGACCCCAAAACACACGCTGGACCAGAGGTCACCGCAGGACTCCAGACAAATAAACTCCTCTGCCTTCTCAGCAATTTCTACAACAACTGAATACCTAAGACACAAGTAACCCTGTGGTGACCCATCTTCTTCACGAACACACAGAGAGGTAAAGCACGGACCTTTCTGGACCGCTGGGCTGTTCTGGACACTGGTGGCCTTGGAGGAGGGTTTGGACGAGTCTCCGTCTGAGTCTTTGCTCATGTCCATCGAAATAACCACATCCTTCACAGCCGAAGATTCATCTGCAGGAACACAGGGAAGTTTAGTGTGAACAGGAAGTCCAATGACCAACAGGAAACGAGCTCACTACATGGACAATCTGACCCTGTAAAGCCTTTACCTTTAAACAGGAGAAGCAGGGTCAGAAACATGTTCACAGCACTATTATTTAATGAACTACAAGGCAAGCAGATGGCTATGAACACAATGCGAACACTTAATGTGGCCTAATAACAGACTAAGATGATAAAGACAATTCAGCAGGCATAGGCTATATGTGTTGTTGTTGACTCAAAGTATATAGAGACCAGCTAATATGAACGTGCATTATGAAATACATTGAGTGATTTTAAAAGGATCAGCTCTGTACAGACAAGCAGACGAGTACAGAACGCAGTGCGTTAAATTGTACATTAAACGTTTTCCTCCTATAGAAAATCATTATAAATAAAACACATAATGTAGGTTAATGGACAAAGACAGTGATATAAACGAGTTGTAGACAGTTTATTCTATATGGAAAAATGCTTAATGTGAAACTTTGCGTGTTGTGTTTATTCACCACCACAGCATCTTGTCTCCATTGGTAACAAGCAGGATTTGTGTTGATTGCAAGTGTCGCAGGTAGTGGAGAGTGAAAGCAGCGATTGCAAGTGACATTGTAATTTAGTTTATTTTTCTTGTCTTCGCCACCTGGCTACTGTTATAAAATGCTGGGAAATTCAAACAAAAAGTAATAAAAAAATTCAATGAAATAAAAAAAAGACTGCAAGTGACGTCACTAGCAGAAGTGCAAGTGTCTGAGAGTGCACGTGCAAGTCTGCAGCCAGACCCTCTGGACTTCTTCACAATAAATCTTCACAAAAAAGTGTTTGTCAAAGTATGTTAATTCTGTAAAAGAGACCGGTGAGTGTAGCAGTTACATGTGCAGCACTGTACCTTGGCCCTGAATGTGAGAGATATCCAGTCCCTCTCGCAGCCTGAGAATGACCACACCGTACTGGAAATCAAACGCATCGCTACACACACACACACACACACGCATGCACACACACACACACACACACACACACACACACACACACACACACACACACACACACACACACACGTGTTAATGTCTGACAGGATGAAGATCCACACCATTTACTTCAAAGCTACATAAACATCTAGTTCTTCAGCTATACTACGAACACATCAATGAAAATCATTATCAATGAAAATAAGTGCCAGAAAACTCTGTTTGGAACATTTAGGCTTGTCCTGGAGTGTCCACAACAGATCATGTACACACATCTCTGACAGAACTGATGTCTTTCTGACCGTGTTTGGCATCCAGTCTCTCTTCTGTAGCTAAAACTACAACTCTGAGGAGCTTTTCTCATCTGGAGTCTGATGTTACGTAGATGAATAGCTTCACTATCACTGTGTAAGTGTATCAGAAGCTGCTAACACACTGATTCAGTATGATTCGTATTAATACTGGATTGATTCAGACAGAAGGTGACCCACTGCATCAGGTTTATGTAGGTCTCCACGTCCTTTATATCTCCAGTGTGCCAGTCGTTCTTGAAGCCGAGCACCAGCGTGTTGGGCCTCAGTCTGCCCAGACCAGCAGCCTGTCACACACACACACACACACACACACACAGTTATTTCTATAGGCTTTCATACAGAGCTCCTGACGAACCCTAACCTCAGTTTACTGACTTTATTTAGCTTTTCTGAATTACAGCAACAGTTAGCATGTCCAATAATGCAGAGAAAGCAGGTTTCCTGAGGCACGCACACACACACACACACACACACACACACACACACACACACACACACACACACACACACACACACACACACACACACACACACACACACACACACACCTGCAGCAGGTACTGGGTTCCTTGGCGAAGGTCTTCAGCCACCACAGGAGTGTAAAACGCCTTGGAGCTGTTGTGGAGGAGCCACCTTTGGTAGCGCATCATATCACTGTTCAGCTCTTTGAAGTTGGGCCGCCGGGAACTCTGGGAATGAACACACGTGTGGAGAGATCAGCTCATGCTTGAAAGAGCCAATGGAGGCTGTGTACTTGTGACTGGCATTATCCTTCACTACTGTCATCTCTGTCCTCACAGAGTGTTATTATTCCAAGAATACGCACACACACACACACACACACACACAGACACACACACACGCTGTACAGTAGGAACGCAGGATTGTTCAGGTACTCACGATGCGCACGTGGCCGCACACCATCAGACCCACGTTCTTGGTGAAGGCATGGACCAGATGCAGAAGAGCTGGACGTGAGCTGGGAGCTCCGGTCATCACCAGACACTGTGGCCTAGAGGAGAGCGGACACCATCAGAACACTGTGGGATCCACCACATCACATTCTCAGGACCTCTAGGGTCACCGGTTCAGTCGAGAGAGGAACACGAGCTCCGATTAGAGCGCTTCAAAGCAAATATGTTAAGATTAAAACAGGATTATGCAGAGGGTGAAGCTTTTGATGGGAAGGTGCTGTCAGAACCAGAAATCTTCCTCTCCTGGGTTCACGAAACGGTCGTCCATAAAATGCGTTGCTGTTCTGCTGTAAGAGATTCCTAAATGCATCTACTTTAAGAAGAACAAATTAGGTGCTTGTTCTTTCTCCTAGACACACACACATTAGGGCTGGGTGATATATCTAACAATATGATCATGCGCATCTAGTCAGTAAATCTGGTTCTGTGATTAGCGCTAAACCGACATCACCTGCTTATAATTGGAGCGGCACTTAATAGACAGAGCCGTAGATCACTTACCAGCTACACAATATCGCGTTCATTATCCCAGATGAATCGCCTTCGATAATGAACGTGATATATAACCCCTCCCAAAACACAATTGATAATTGAAAGGATTTCAGGGTTATAATGGGAATTGAATTGGTTAGAACAACAGTAATAGGAAGTAATAGCAAGCCGATAGGAACAGTAATTCCTATTGGAATAATGCCAAAAACAAAAAGGAATTTTGAAATGGTTTCATGGAAACTGTCAGAATTATTATTATTATTATTTCTGCCGGGTAATGATACTCAAACTGGGCTGCACATTATTGACAATATTGAGCTGAAGCTTGACTTTGCGAATTTAAAAATTGCAAATCGAATCGCAATATCTTAAAAAAAAAAAATCACAATTAGATATTTTCCCCATATCGCACAGCCCTACTTCCTGGTTCTAGTAAGAACTCTTGCTGCTGCATTTTGGACTAGCTGTAGTTTGTTTACTAAGCGTGCAGGACAACCACCCAATAAAGCATTACAATAGTCTAACCTTGAAGTCATAAATGCATGGATTAACATTTCTGCATTTGACATTGAGAGCATAGGCCGTAATTTAGATACATTTTTGAGATGGAAAATTGCAGTTTTACAAATGCTAGAAACGTGGCTTTCTAAGGAAAGATTGCGATCAAATAGCACACCTAGGTTCCTAACTGATGACGAAGAATTGACAGAGCAGCCATCAAGTCTTAGACAGTGTTCTAGGTTATTACAAGCAGAGTTTTTAGGCCCTATGATTAACACCTCTGTTTTTTCTGAATTTAGCAGTAAGAAATTACTCGTCATCCAATTTTTTATATCGACTATGCATTCCATTAGTTTTTCAAATTGGTGTGTTTCACCGGGCTGCGAGGAAATATAGAGCTGAGTATCATCAGCATAACAGTGAAAGCTAACACCATGTTTCCTGATGATATCTCCCAAGGGTAACATATAAAGCATGAAGAGTAGCGGCCCTAGTACTGAGCCTTGAGGTACTCCATACTGCACTTGTGATCGATATGATACATCTTCATTCACTGCTACGAACTGATGGCGGTCATATAAGTACGATTTAAACCATGCTAATGCACTTCCACTGATGCCAACAAAGTGTTCAAGTCTATGCAAAAGAATGTTGTGGTCAATTGTGTCAAACGCAGCACTAAGATCCAATAGAACTAATAGAGAGATACACCCACGATCAGAGGCTTCGTAGGCAATTTATATAATGATTTAAATGGTTTATTAATAAAAGTTTGATTAGTCGACTTATGCTTAAAATGAACGACTATTATTTGACCTAAATATCAGAAACAAGGTTAGAATTAAGTTACATTATAGCAATTTAAACAATAGTGAGTGACAGTAAGATAAATATTCTTGTATAAGAATTGTATAAGATAAAGATTGTCTTGTATAAATCCAATCCTTTGAACTTTCTATTCATTGAAAAATAAAAAAATAAAAAGTACCACACAAACTTTATATAGTGTAACATATCAGTTAGTTCAAACTTTAATAATATTTTCATAATATTAGTGTTTTTAACTGCACTTTGACCAAAAAAATCTGAATAATTTTTTTGTTAAAATTTATATTTATTTTAACTTTGTAATTATTAATCATTAGTGAGTTATGATCCACGCCTGTCTGAAAATCTTCATCTCTAGAGCTCTAGCACGAGTTAAGGATTTGCTACACTTTGGCCTGACTCGCTGCTTGAAGCCACAGCCGATCTGCAGATTTTGAGCACTGAAAGATTACAGATTTCACAGAAAAACCACAGTGTGTGATGAGTACAGACTTCAGCTGTGCGATTGGGCTTCAGAGACAGTCCAAAGAAATCAAACATATCGGTAGGTGTGGGTTTAGAAGATCATCTTATTTGTCATGAATCCCCGAGCTATGAGGTGTGTGATTTTAAAAGTGGTGGAGTGTACTCCAGCTGTCAAGAGTGAAAATGAATGAGCTCCACACACACACATCAGAACAAGCCATCACAAAGAAAAACCCTGAAACACAGAGTTCACATCTGTGAAACACCACACACACACACACACACACACACACACACAGAGGCCGTATTACCTGTAGGTTTTGATGTGGTCAGCTACTCCGCACAGCTGTAAACTGTGTGTCAGGGCCTGATGATACGTCAGCGCTTGAGTGGACGAGCCCCAGTTCACATCTGTAGGACCACAAACATTGCCAGAAAAATCCCATCATTAGTACTGTGCTGAACAGACAACTGACTTCACGTGTCTCTTTGTCCAGTCCACTCCACCTGGTTTCTTGTAGCTGACGTAGATGTAGAGGGACAGGACGATGACGTTGGTCAGGAGGGCCGCCCACCAGTTGATGATGAACATGACCACACAACACAGGATGGCCCCGGCCAGAGACACCCACATGTTGTAGTACTTGAAGCTCGGCCTCCATCCTGCCCCACAAACATGGAACAAACTCTTAGAGAGCTCCAGGCAGAGCCAAGGGATCTGCAGTACTATGGGTTAGGATTTGGTAACACAGTAAAAGGTCAAAATACCCTAATTACACCCATCAATGGGAGCCAATGTATTGGAATGGAACAACTAAACAGTTGGGATAAAGGTAACAATAGTTCTTTGTGGAAGGAAAGTGCTAACGGTGCCATTCTGCCACGTTACATAACAGTGTGGGACACAAAGAATGGCACACGGGGACAGATGCTTGTGAAGCAGGAAGGGACACACATCTCTGTGAAGAGCGTCCAGAATCTGATCCACTGGGACACGGATCTGACCTCCTCAGACACTTCATACCAGGCTGTTAATGGCTCAAGAGCTTCTCCATGTTCTTCACAACACACATCACAATGACAGTTTACACAGCTGAAATGCATCAGTTCATAAAAGCATGAGAACAGAATTGATTAAATGAAGTTAGCACCAGTTAGGATACATACGGGAGGTTAAGAGGACTAGGAAGGTCCTGAACACAGGACACGTACTAGTTATGGGATTTAGTGGATCACGGTTACCTTGTAATGCTAGACACTGCATGACATAAAGGGTACAGAAGCACTTTAAACATGAGATCTGGAGAGCTACACGTACCCTTTACGTTCATGCAGTCGTATGCAGAGACTATGTAATAAAGTGTCAGAAGTGAAGATATCTACCTGCTGGTCTCCTAGAGCTTTGGTATTGAGGGACAAACAAACCTCTTCACACAAAGAATAAAGAAATACATGAAATTATAACTCAAAAACAAGAAATACAGTCAATAACATGATACCATGCTGAAATTAAAAGACTTTCGTTTTCATTCAAGTGAAAAAGATGAGTAACACTGCCACAAGAATGAAAACTCTCTACAGGAAAACAAAAACTCTGCAAAGCTTGGTAAAGGCCCTGATATACTTTAAGAGAAATCAAAGAACAAACTGTTATTTCAAACCAAATCAGGCAAAACAAGGTTTGTTTTGGGAGCTTGAAACAGCTCAAAGTGAATAGACACGAGTAAAACAGGACGGACTGAAGTTATTCTAACTGAAAGCAATACTATTACTAATATTTACCACTGTAAAGCCATGAATTGTATGAAGTGCTACATAAATAACATGACTACTGAACAGCAGACATCACATCCACATCGCAGTGACCAGATGTTTTCTTAACTGCTGCTTTCTCACTGCGGTCCTGTTTGTGGATTATTTTGTTATTGAGAGGAAAGCACATTCAAGTATTCACTCTCAATAGTGTGGACAGGGTCTGGGAGTGTATTATAATCACTGCAAATGTATTCCTAAATTCTTCAAACAATAAGAAGCTATGAGTATATCAGGGTAATAAGTAACCTCGTACAGAGCGATCACACTGGTCAAACACACCGGACACGGTTCACATCTCCCAGTGTGAGTCCACCCTAACCCTACAGCTGCAAACCAGTCATGTGCTTGTTCAATACATACAGCCAGAATTAATGAAACTTACACTGAGCACTAGTGGTCGACCGAGAGAGGTTTTCTGACAGCCAATGCTGAGATCTCTTAGAGAGCCAGGCCGATATAGAGAGAGACAGACAGATTCTTATTTATTAGATTTCTATATTTATTATTATTTAAGGAATTTGAAATAATTTGAAAATGAATTCATAAGTAAATAGTGTAAAATAAAGATACTTTAGATAAGGGTCTCAAACCTTTTTTACACCACGGACCAGTTATACTAGCGGACCGGCTATATATGTATATAAACTGCTTACCTGAAAAATCATTAAATCTGTGAAACAGATATATATATATTAGAGTCATGGATTAAATGATTTTTCTGGTAAGCAAGAAAAGAATATTTAAAGCAGAGAGAATGTGAATGCAGAGAAGGGTTTACTGACAATTACTGAGGTGAAAGAGGAATCATCTCAGTATTCGGTCTCTGTCTGAAACTCGACCACTAGGTCTGCAAGCTTTAAGAAAATAAACGTCTATTAGACATTCAAAGATTAGTTTAAACCTCAAATGTGTATTTGCTGAATGCTTGTCTAGTTTACCAGCTGTATCTGATTATTAGTCGTATCAGACAGAACTGTTAAACTGATGACAAACACTGACGAGAGAGAATGAGCGCTGTGCCCTGTCTCCAGCACATCGGCCGGACAGAAAAACTTCAGCCGTCGACCACTGACACTCGTCAGGGCTTTATAGAAATAACCCTATCATATAACAAGGGTTTCAAAGTCATGCTAATAAACATGGAAACCATTCAGTTTCTCTTCCTGTGGTGGATGATCAGCATGTTTGAAGGTTAAGCACCTGATTTCACTGACCGTCTAATGAGTCAAATGTCTGTTTCAAAGGCCCTTCTGTAACCCATTGCTGGATCTCTGCACTTCACCTCTGTGTAAACCCGTCACGTGGCTGATATCTGATCTCTCTGTGCAGACATGACCCAGCTCGTCCCACCGTACACAGAGGAACCTCTTACCTGGGGAATTGGCCAGCGACGCGTGAAACACTGAGAAGTTGATGAGAGCGTAGGAGGCCAGGAAGAAATTGGAAATGATCGGGGCGATGACATTCAGCTTCGCTGGAGAAATTAAAAACAAGCATGAGTCAGAGTGAGGGCACATCAACAACCATCTGATTATTTCTACCAACTAAAGAACGCAATCGGTTTAGATCATACCAATGACAATGAAGGCCAGGGCAATGCCAAAAGTGAGCAAATATCCTCGCAGGGGCTCGTTGTTCTTGCCGAAGCCCTTGCCAAATACTCCAATTCCAGGGTAGATATTGTCTTTGCATAAAGCCTGAGGAAATGGAAGAATTCATCAAACCAGCAAGACCTGTTCTGCCATCTCTGAGCTGACTCCAGCACTGTTAAAACACACACAGCAGACGAGACGCCCACCTGGAAGACCTTGGGGGCGCTGACGAGAGAAGCCAGGGCGGAGGAGAGGGTGGCAGAGAAGATGCCGGCCGTGATGAGGGGTCCGAAGCCTGACACCACACTCATGACCTGCAGAACAACACCTTCAGCCACACATCCTTCACACACTGATCACAGGCCTTCCTCCAAATCTGCATGTGCGGAGACTTAAACACTGTTTACTGAGGCCACAGGGAAGAAGAGGACTCCAACAGTCGGACATGAGCATGCAGATAATGACACACACACTGGAGACTGATCACGTGACTGCTCTGTTGAACGCTGCATGCTGTCTGCCGTGGGGAAGAGGAGGCTCACTAGGATTGGGAACAGAGTGATAATGTTGATGCTGTACCTGGAAATCATTGTGGAGGCCGAATTGGCAGGTAGGCTTCCCAACTCCGGCTGCAGGTCTGCAGGAAGTGAAGTCATAGCCCAGCTTACAGGCCGCACCAGTGCAGTTTGAACCAACGAGAGTCATGTTACTCTCGATCCCTGTGGCATCCCGCACGATGCTAGCACCTTTCAACAAATGGATCAGTACATCAGAGAAACATAATCCAGTAGTGCTCAAAACGAGTGGGATTCTGTTCAAGTGTACCTGCAGAAATGGCCACCCCCATGTACACGAGGCCCGTTATGAGGATAGCCAACAGCGTTCCTTTAGGGATGGCCATTTGAGGATCCTTAAAGAGAAATCAAACAATTACAGACACGCTCTGATGAAGAGTAAATATGTGGTGATGAAATGACTGAGACACTCACTGCTAGATCTCCTGAGATGTTGGCTCCAGCCAAAATGCCAGTGGCAGCCGGGAAGAAGATAGAAAAAACTGAGAAAAACGTCTCCCCTCGAAAGTCTGGGCCAAAGTTTTCCACCAATATGCCCACTGAAAATACAAGACACCCCATAGAGAAAACAAAACAGGAATGAATAAAGAGAAAACAACTGCTAACATTTAAACTCAAAACTCAAGTCACATAAAAACATTCCCGGTGGCCTTGGACAATCTTCAACTATTGTTCATAACCAGTTGTGCTTTAAGGCCCAAGATTTAATTTGGACACCAGACAGCAATCAAGGTCTATTGTTAATTAAAATGTATTAATATTATCCCATGAAAAACTAGCAAATCTCAGAAGCCTTGCATTCGTAGTTTTAAATTGAGAATTTCCAGTGAGTAATTCGCAGCACATAACACTGTTCGGCACAAATCATGTTTACTAAACACTGACACACAGCCTTTTACATTACAAATAAATACCAGTTCATAGCAGTGTATCATGTGCATGCAGCATAGCTTTTTATGAGTTTAATTTGAGAGCACGTTCTTACCGTCATAGCTGAAGAAGCCAAATTTCTCCTTGGACTGAACAGGAATGAAGGCCCCAATGAAGTAGTTGAAGATGGCAGCGATCAAAATGACCAAGAGGAATATCTGAGCCTGTGAAACATGAAACATGAAATCATGATTTCGTAAGGTCAGCACTGGCTAATGTTCAAAGATAGGTTAATATGCAGTGAATCTCCTGCCTTGGCCTCCCACTCCATCCCAGCCACTGAGATGCCCAGGAGCAGGATGACTGTAATGGTCCCAACGATCCTGATGTCATTAGTCTCATCGAACATGAGTGCACCAGAGCTCTAAGTGAACACAAACACATATGATCATTACATCTACACGCCCTCATATTAAAACAAACTAAGCAATAGAAAACAGAATCATGTCTCTTACGTTGAGCAGCTCAACTACGGTTTCTGCGAAGCCCACGACGTACATGGCCACGGCCACAGCATTGGCAAAGGCAAAAATCAGACCAATGGAGCCGCCAAACTCTGGGCCCAGACTTCGAGATATTAAATAATACGCTCCACCTGAAGAAAAGATATTACACAGATCACCTTTCTGAAAACTCAATTCAAGAGTGATTTATTGGCTATCCTTCTATATCATTAAGAGACCCTTCAAAATATTCTGAAATTACTTTGGTATTTTATACAAAAGCGGTTCATCATTTGCCAACTTTGACCTCAGTTAGTTGACACGAGACTCGGACAAATGAGTCTTCCCCTGAACTCAAATCATTCACCAACCCTCGTCCTGCCTTTGTGTTTGTTCTTCAGGAATTTTAAGTGCTTTCTAAATAAACAGTTGAATAATTTAGGCTAATATGACTATTGGCAGGAAGGAGCAAAAAGTAAAGCGTCGTGTGGATGTAGCAGCAGTAGACCAATCCATTGTGTGTCAAAATGATATGTGCCTGTGATACAGTGAGAAGAGGAACAGGCCCAGCACCAAGCCCTGAGGAACCCCGTGGATAAGAGTATAGTGGGTCGAGCTACCAATTAGGGCTGTCACTTTTAGTTTGAAAATGACTCTCTTTACCTTCGTTCGTTATTTGACATTGAAAAAGGAAACAGTTTTTTTTAGACATGGAAAATCAATTTTACAATCGATTCAATAAACACTCGAAAATTATTTTTTCACAAAAGTGACAGCCTAAATACCAATAACAGAGCAGTACTCTCAACTATACTGAAACATCTTTCCATATTTCAACCCAGTCTACAGTTTTTCCTAATAACCAGGGGTGCTTGGATGACTGGAATACCAGGGAGTATTAGGCCTAATCTCAGATTAACGGCTACACACCTCAGTGACAGCAGGGCTCTAGAGTGTGACCAATTACATTTTTCAATGGTGCGACTAAAAACAGACTAAAAACTAGATCCCTGCTTTTCAGCCTCAGCCATGAGATGTTCAGTTTGATGAGCTTATAACACTTCATTAAATTTCTTTTTTAGATGTTTTCAGCTCAGTGAAACACTTTAAGCACCAACACTTTTTCAGTAAGTTACCTTTCGTGTAGAATTGTGCTTCAACTAAAGAACTGTTTGTTGACCAGATTGACAGTTAATAATTTAGACTACAAGTCAATGTTGTCTATATGGACAGCGATTTTCAAAAAGTGAACTTGTAAAACTGCAGTGTTGAATGCGATGCAGTGGAAAATTTGCGCACCAGTGCAACCGGTGCAGAAAGTTAGTCTAAAGCCCTGGATAGGAAGCATTAGTACAAACAAGCATGCAGTGCGGAAAAATTAAATATGTAGAGTACTGAATATAATGTTCCTATGAGTCACAGCTAAATATTACTGAGGATCTCAAACAGCCCTGTTGAAAGAAGCAGCATATGCTGGTTAGCTATGTTCAGAAGCCTGGCAGCTGGTCTGAGCTGGTTTTAGCTGGTCAGGAGCTGGTCCTAAGGAAGGACCAGTTTAAACCATCTCAAACCAGCTTTCATGCGTCAAAACATAGCTAAACAGCATAAACCTGGGAAACCCAATCTCTCTCACACACACACACACACCCTCCCATGACTGGGTTAATAGCTAACACCTGAGGTGCTCATTGAAAAATATTGATTCCCCTCCACACTGAAACCAAAGCTGTATCTAGCTCCTTCACCCGTCTCAGATGGAGGCCTGCAGAGAGGGACAGATCTCCATCTCTGACTTCCACTGAACCTCTCAATGGACAGAGAGAAAAACCATCTCCCAGCACTACTGAATCTCCCCACAGGCAATTAATCGTCTTCGTTCTATCGTTTGTTGTGTTTTACATCTGCCCGCAGATAAGCTTAAAATGTCAACCCACTTAGAATCACTTGTGTACAGTAAACAACTGAATGTTTATAGAAAATCAGCACTTATCCACATTGTTTCATTAGTGTGTGTGACGGTTCCACCACAGGGAACTTTAGACTGCTCTTCGCTCCAATGCATACTGTGCCAGTGCACGATTCACTGTAATTTGTATTTTTGTATTACCTCCTCGTACAAAGCCATTGGTGGCGATCGCAGAGGTGGAGCAGCCCGTGATGGTCGTCACTACAGTGGCCATGATAACAATGATGCAGGAATACGCTGTGGAGATAAAAAGGTGAAACGAGTTCAGCACTAAACACTAGCCGTATGCAGCACATCTCCAGTGCTGGAGCTGCTGAATGACCGCTGACCGCTGACAGACACACTCAACATGACTGCAGCTCGATGGAAAACACAAGAGTGTGCTTGTGAAATGAAGTGCTACTTCACACAGTCAAACCTACCAATTCCAGCCTGGCCCACGATCCATGTCATTCGTATGAAGAGCATCACGCCCCAGATGTTTAACATGCAGCGCACCTGCACAGAGGAAGGATGCAGTTTAGACATCAAGGACCAAAGCCGTTTCCCAAACCGATGAACGCTGGACAGGAACTCATGTGTGTTTGAAGGAGCGCTGCGGGCGGAGCTCTCTCGACGGTTGTGTGGAGTCATGTCCGTTACAACAGAAGACTTCATCACTGATACATCAACACATCTACAGCACACACAAACCTGCCCGGAGCTCCAGAAACAGATCATTACTCCATTACCAGCTCTACACGGCCAGAGATAACGGAGCAGAGAGCCACTCACTCACACGGGGAACACTGTGAAAGAATCGATTACTGATCCGTGATACTGTTTTTGTCTTTTCTTTTCACAGAAGGATGAGCAGAAGTGTTCTTCTGAGGTAACGGACATTACACACCAGCCTGTCGACGGAGAACCGCATCAGTTCTTCAAACACATCTGAACACTATTCCTGCCGTGGTTTGAAAGACACTTTGGATGGAAATGAATTTTCACTTGTCGACACTATGAGAAGCTGTTTGGTGTCAAATGTTCAGACTGGGAAGGCCTGTCCAAATATTGACCAGGAGACGAGAAGCAGAGCTGATCTGTGAACCATAAAGCTTTTAGATTCACACGCGTCTACATGAGCAAAGCCACGGCTAGTTGAGAGTATTAGCATATTAAACATTAAAGAGCAGCACAGTTTAACACACAGCCTCTAATGAGAGTCTGGACGGAGCAGAGATACACCAATACAGCAGTTATCACCCACAGCAGACAGATATTAGGTTCTGTTCGTTCCCATCTCTGGTGTGGTGTGTGTGGCACTGCTCTGAGACTGAAGCGTGTGTGATCGCAGGGAAGTCCTCTTACCAGCACTCCTTTGATCCAGCCGAACTTCACCACTCCTTTAGACTCGGAGGCTTCTTTAGCCGCGGCCTCCTCCGCAGGAGTCAGCTCCTCGCCGTTAGCAAAGCCATCCTCGAACGGCTCCTGCACACACACACACACACACACACACACACACACACGTCTGAGTATAGAGGGACATGCAGTGAAGTAACAGTCTCTCATCATGTCATAGTTGTTTATTTCAGTAACGCTGCAGTCTGAGGGGAGATGGACCCATCATCATGATGTACAGGTGGCTAATGCTAATGAAAATGATCTGTAATGTCCAGCAGCACAGTTAGCGGTCCTTGAGTCTGTGACAGGTCAGAAACAGGAAGTGTCTCTCCTCCACAGAAACGCTCGTGCACATCCACATCCACACACACACTGTCCGGAGCACCAAAGCTCTGGTCCTGAAGGATCAAGCGTGCAGCGGTTCGATGTGAGCGCGGGTAAGATCACTCCACACCAGCACATTTCTCCAGGAGTCGTGTCCTTGAGCAGACGAGCGAGTGTTGACGGGACACACACGTGACTCTGAGAGGAGTGGAGGCAGGACGGACTGTATTACACACCTAATGACTTGGAAGCACTTTATTAATATTTTCCCCTCCACACAACCTCTAACCCGTGATGAATAACCTGCTGAAGGTGGAGATCTAATGACTACAGTGATCAGTGGTTATAAAGCTCTGAAACACTGTTCTAGGACTAATAAAGACAGAATATAACCTAATTCACAGCAGAATCTAATAACAGAATGAACAAAGAATTTCAGTCTAAACCATTTCAGCATTTAATTTACTTTTTTATTCAGTTTTGTTTTCACCCAAATTCCATTTTTATTGGTCTTTTAGTAATTTTTTTTATAATAATAAAAATAATAAATAAATAAATATTATATATATATAGTATAGTATAGTATGTATATGTATAGTTTTTCAGTTTTAATGGGTAAACTAAATTTCCATAATGTCTAAATAATAAATCATTAAACGTTTAATTGCATAACATTAAACAATAAATTGAAAATGTAACAAAAACTAAAATGTTTAGGGCCTTATCAAATCAGTTTTATATTTCTGTCTTCTCTTATTTCCAGCAGTGGATATGGGAAAATTAGCAAACAACATACCAGCAGATAAATCTGGTGATACCTAAAAGCTGCTGCTAGCGTTTCCAAAGACAGATTCACAAATAACCTGCCTGATCTATCTCAACTGCTCTGTGTACCCATAAATACACATGAACTAGACGAAATTATCTTCTCTAATACATTAGAAGCTGTTGCCCCCATCAAATTGAAAAAGGTTAGAGAAAAACGTACTGTGCCATGGTATAACAGTAATACTCACTCTCTCAAGAAAGTAACTCGTAGTCTTGAACGCAAATGGAGAAAGTTGTGAAGTTTTTAGAATTGCATGGAAAAACAGTATGTCCAGCTATAGACAGGCTCTAAAAACTGCTAGAGCAGAGCATATCCACAAACTCATAGAAAATAACCAAAACAATCCAAGGTTTTTACTTAGCGCAGTGAATAAATTAACAAATTACCAGATGCCACCTGATTCAAATATTCCACCAACGTTAAATAGTAATAACTTTATGAATTTCTTCACTGATAAAATAGATAACATTAGAAATACAATAGCGAATGTAGATTCTACATCATCTAACACTTCTGTTTCATCCATCGCACCCAAAGATAAACTGCAGTGCTTTACAACTATAGACTCAGCTGCTTGGATGGAGTTGAGCAGGTCATTCCACCAGGAGAAAACATTTCATTTAAAAGTCTGTGAAAGTGATTATGTGCTTCTTTGGGATGGCACAATCAAGCGACGTTCACTTGCAGAACACAAGCTTCTAGCGGGCATATTAAATTAAAATTAAATTCATGCATTTAGCAGACGCTTTTATCCAAAGCTACTTACAGTGCATTCAGGCTAACAATTTTTACCTATAATGTGTTCCCAGGGAATCGAACCCCCAACCTTGCGCTTGTTAACACAGTGCTCTACCAATTGAGCTGCAGGAACAGCATATAAGTCTCTACAGCGATATCATTGACTTGATTGCAAATAAATGCACAGACACTATTTAAACTGAACAGAGATGACATCACTGAATTCAATGATGAACTGCCTTTAACTATCATTTTGCATTATTGACACACTGTTTTCCAAATGAATGTTGTTCATGAATGTTGAAGTTGCTTTGACGCAATGTATTTTGTTTAAAGCGCTATATAATTAAAGGTGACTTGACTTGAAGTAATGAATTTTTGGTAAATGGATGCAGAGCCAGTGGTAGTTTTGTAGTCATACAATGTCTTGAATTTTACGCGAGCAGCTACTGTTAGCCAGTGTAAACTGATAAACAGAGCTGTGACGTGTTTTCTTTCTTGCTTATTAAGAATTGTCTGGAAGATCTGCAGAGAGAGCATTGCAATAGTCCAGCCACAGAACAAGAGCTTGAACAAGGAGATGTGCAGCATGTTCCCAAAGAAAGGACTTGATCTTCTTGATGTTGAATAAAGCAAACCTGCAGGATCGGACAGTTTTAGCAATGTGGTCTGAGAAAGTCAGCTGATCATCCATCATAGCTCCAAGGCTTCTAGCTGTTTTTGAAGGAGGTATGGTTGATGTGTCTAACTTGATGCTGAAATTGTGATGAAACGATGGGTTTGCTGGAATCACAAGCAGAACACCTGACAACAAACAAAACTAGCACATTTCCTGTAAGTTTGATCCCAACATATAATCACTGCTGCTGATGTTATTGTACAGTTCTGCCATACGCACTTCACTTTGACAATCACCGCTGATAATCTACTCCTACATGTAATGTAGAAACTGAAGCTGCTTTGCAATGATTTGTTTCGTGAACGACGCTCAGAAACCATCCCTCCATTGATTCAGATCAACAGTGCTGCAAATATTAGAGAATTTAAGGAACACCAGTTTGAGGAACAGAAATGCAGCTTTGATAAAAGATGATTTAGTCGAGCATGTTTCCTGTTTTGTGTTTTCTACTACGCTTCCTGTAATATATAGCATGCAGTGCCAAAGCATTTCACAATAAGACCAGCAACAAGAATTACGAAAGTGAAAAGTAAATGTTGGCTAAAAACTTTAAAGATCTCATGAGATGTCATCTGTGCAGCACTAAATATCCAGCAGTTTACTGAGATGGAAAATAGAAGAGATGACAGCCGTTTGCCATCTTTAATACTACACTACAGACTGGAAATCAGGAGTCATGAACAGCACAGTGTGTAGACGCACACACACACACACACACACACACACTGTGCATCACGCTGTCATCTGTGAGATCTGAGATGTGCGGTCACACACGGCTGAGAGATAGTCATCACTGACAACATTTAGCAGTGTGTGAACACATCCAGTACAGAACACCGTGCATTCACTGCACACACACACACACACACACACACACACACACACACACACACACACACACACACACACACACACACACACACACACACACACTATACTGGATCCTCGTGAGATCTACAGCAGCTTCATGTTGGAGACTCAGAGAGCCACTGCAGCGCTGGAGATGCTGACCCATGAGATTCACAATACTACTGAACTCCAGATCAAACCTCTCCTCACTGGAGACCAAGAACCCTGAAGCTGGCTGTGAAAGAGGCTTCTTCCATGAACCGCCCAAACACTAAAATCCTTGTTTGGAGGATATGAAAACTGGAGTAGTGTGCTGAAGTGCCTGAAATAGTGTCACAAATGTAACTATGCAGCAGTGTAGCTTGAAGAAAGAAGTTCAAACTCAACATTAATCGAAACACAACATGTATAATGTGATAAAACTATGAGTTTGGACAGCGGTATCTGACGGGACGTTACTGTGCTTCCACAGAATCCAGACTCATCAGCAGTGTTTTCTCAGGGAGGGATCTGAAACTAAACACCATAATTAACATGGGCTTCAAATGCATCATGGGAAAACAATCCCACCACCGTCTCAATCAGGCTACTTTGCGGCTCCTTTCATCTCAGTTTAAAAATTGCACATGTAGTTTGATGTTGAGATGGGAATGCTCCAGAGCCGCTCTAAACAGGAAGTGAGCACGGCTGCCAGGCATCATCTGGCAAACGGCCGATCAGAAGCAGAGTCACGTGGTCAGGAAACGATATCATGCAGCCGTACACAATCAGAATGATGCTGACGTCACAGGAACACGTGTCCCACATCTGTGTGCGCTCTGGGAAACACAGACTTCCTGTGCATGTTTATCTATCAAGCGTCTGCCACATACTTTCTGGAGGGAAGAAACAAGCCCTTGAACATGAAAGCGGAGGTTGGAGGACCTTACTGAAACTGGGCTCATCTTCTCATGTCAGTTACACACAGTAGAGACCGGCCTAAAGTGAATCTGGAAGACAGACCCCCTCGACTGGGACGAGGGCTTGTTCTTGAGAGTCAGTCTAGTTTAGGTGACAGGTTACTGACGCCCCGCAGCGCTCAGATCCACACCAGATGAGGCTTTCACACACTGTAAAGCTCCAGAGCAGGACATGTCAGTATAGATCACAGACATCAGAAGTGGTTTTATTACTTAATATCCAGCTGATTACAATGATGAACTGCCTTGAACTGAAACAGGAGTGTTTACTATGGTTCTCCTGCATTACTGACACACTATTTAACACTGTAAAGTGCTTGTCACTATCTGTATTGGTAAAAGCACTATATAAATAAAGAGGATTGATCTGATCAGTGATATGTGATGCATTTCTAGTGTTCAGATCTCTTTATTTGGTGGTATGTATGAGAGTATTCATACAGATCCAAGTCTGACCCAATAAGGTTTTAATCAGGGCTGGGTAATATGGCCAGAAAGATTATCACAATAAAAATGGTTCTTATCAGTCGATAGCTACAATTATCTCAATACATTTATTTGAAGTTTAAAGGCAGATTTTTGCTCCTAAGTGGAAGACTCTATGATGAGAACATGACAAAAACTTTTTATATATATATATATATATATATATATATATATATATATATATATATATATATATATATATATATATATATATATATATATATATATATATATATTTCCACTTTTCCAGTAATTTTCCTTAACAAAATCAATATCTAGTCTCTGCATGTTCTGATGAGTGATATTATTATTTGTGTTGTGTCTTCAGCACAGTTTGCAGTGCAGGCTGCAATATTATTAATATGATCTAGTTTTGTCCCTTCCTTATATCTAATGTGACCACGCCCCCGCGCTGAACGCTATTCAGATTCAACCTGAAGCACGGCTTGAATACACACACACAGAAGAAAAAGCAGCGAGACTGTTCAAGTTTTTTATTTTACTGTTTGCTTCGCGATGAGAGGAATAAGACATAATTCACCCCAAACAGATGCTAACGCATAGTTTACCGTGGAGGTGTGTGTGGAACAACCAATCAATCAATCAGTCAATCACCTTTATTTATATAGTGCTTTAAACAAAATACATTGCGCCAAAGCACTGAACAACATTCATTAGGAAAACAGTGTGTCAATAATGCAAAATGATAGTTAAAGCAGTTCATCATTGAATTCAGTTATGTCATCTCTGTTCAGTTTAAATAGTGTCTGTGCATTTATTTGCAATCAAGTCAATGATATCGCTGTAGATGAAGTGACCCCAACTAAGCAAGCCAGAGGCGACAGCGGCAAGGAACCGAAACTCCATCGGTGACAGAATGGAGAAAAAAACCTTGGGAGAAACCAGGCTCAGTTGGGGGGCCAGTTCTCCTCAAACCTGACTATGTTAGTTGACCAATCAGAACACAGTATGCTACCGAAAGGTGGGGTTAAAGGAAACTGAATCTTTTGAACAGCTTCGCGCGAACCGTTTGGGGATCTCTGAGAATTGAGGTAATTTTAAAATGATATTTTGACAAAATGACAATGTTTTTTAACCTTGGATGGATTTAAACCTAATGTACAGGACTTATAAACAGTGATAGGAAGCTTAGAATTTTCATCTTACTGGCTCTTTAAGTTCCGTATCAGTTACAAATTATCATTACTTACCTATAAGGCCCTAAATGGTTTAGCTCCTGCGTCCCTAACTAGTCTTCTACCACGCTACAACCATTCCTGATAATGTTCGGGGTTCAGACACACTCTCTCTGTTTAAATCTAGATTAAAAACACATCTCTTTCGTCAAGCATTCAAGTAATGCATCTCATAATTTGTGACTGCAGTTGTATATGATCAAATGTGCATTCTTATTCATTAGCTTGGGTTAAACTAATTTTACTTTGTTTGATCAGCAGCTATGCTAATGATGTCTCTATGTGTTTCTCTGTTTCTGCTGGGATCTTCATCCCGTGGTAACTAGGATTTACACAAGCTCCAGTCTGGATCCAGAACACCTGAGAAGAGATGATGCTGACCCTCAGAGGACCTCAGATGATGCTAACCCTGAATGAACAAACAGAACTAACAATTATTGCTACATGTGTGACTGCATCATATAATAATTTAATTAATAATATTGATAGTTCATCGTCTAGCTGACTACGTCTTGTATTATTATTATTATTTTTTTTTTTTCTAAAATCCTGTCACACATGCACAAACTACTAGCTACTACTAAATATTGTAGAAACATAATTTTCTGTAAAGTTGCTTTATAACGATTTGTATTGTAAAAAGCGCTATAGAAATAGACTGAATTGAATTGAACGAGAGAGTTCAGCAGCACACGAGCAGATCGAGCTCATCTCAGATCAATGTTACTGTATCTAAACCACTGAAGACCCCCAGCAGACCCAGAGCGCCCCTCTCAGCTCATTCAGCACGCCACCACACCTCACTCAGTACAGATGAAGAAAGGACAAGAGGAAGTATCACCTTTCTGTAAGAGAGCTCTTAAAAGCCTGGAGGAAACAGAATGTGACATTCTCAGGAGGGCTGGAAGAGTTTAAACACACACACACACACACACACACACCAGTACCTGTAAGTGTCCAGATCTGATTCAGAGCTCCATATGAACATGAGCTCCTAACAGATCTCCTTCAGTACAGCACATCTCTGTTAGTATTAGTGTGAGAGAGAATAAACCTGAGTCAATCAGAGGATAAAGAGAGAGAGGCATTCCTGAGATCCAGAAGCCTTCTGAAAGCACAATAAGGCCTTCATTCAGTACTTGTATGAAGTCTGACACACACACACACACTCTCTCTCTTACACACACACACACACACACACACACACACACAGACGCACGCATGCACACACACTCACACTCACCCTCACTCACACTCTCACGCTCTCTCACACACACACTGCACACACACACACACTCTCTCTCTTACACACACACACACACACACACACACACACACACACACACACACACACTCTCTCTCTCTTACACACACACACACACACACACACACACACACTCTCTCACACACAGACGCACGCATGCACACACACTCACACACTCTCACTCACCCTCACTCACACTCTCACTCTCTCTCTCACACGCACTGCACAAATACACACTCTCTCTCTTACACACACACACACACACACACACACTCACACACAGACGCACGCATGCACACATACTCACTTACACACTCACACACTCTCACTCTCTCTCTCACACTCTCTCTCTCACACACACACTCTCACTCTCTCACACACACACACACTCTCACATTCTCACACTCTCACACACACTCTCACTCACTCTCACTCACACACTCACACATTCTCACACACTCTCACACACTAACATTCTCACTCACACACTCACACTCTCTCACTCACTCTCACACTCACACACACTCTCACTCACTCACTCTCACACACTAACATTCTCACTCACACACTCACACTCTCTCACTCACTCTCACATTCTCACACTCTCTCACACACTAACATTCTCACTCACACACTCACACTCTCTCACTCACTCTCACTCACTCACTCTCACACACTAACATTCTCACTCACACACTCACACTCTCTCACTCACTCTCACATTCTCACACTCTCACATACACTCTCACTCACTCACTCACACTCACACTCTCATACATACACTCTCAAACACAGAGTAACTCACACACTCTCACTCAATCACACACTCCCACACTCTCACTCCCACACTCACTCACACTCTCTCTCACACACACACACACACACACTCTCACACTCTCACACACATTCTCACACACTCTCACTCACTCACTCACACTCACACTCTCATACATACACTCTCAAACACAGAGTAACTCACACACTCTCACTCAATCACACACTCCCACACTCTCACTCCCACACTCACTCACACTCTCTCTCACACACACACACACACACACACACTCTCACACTCTCACACACATTCTCACACACTCTCACTCACATATTCTCACACTCACTCTCTCACACTCACACTCTCATACATACACTCTCAAACACACACTCACTCACACTCTCTCTCTCTCACACACACACACACACACACACACACACACTCACTCTCACACACATTCTCACACACTCTCACTCACATACTCTCACACTCACACTCTCATACATACACTCTCAAACACAGATTAACTCACACACTCTCACTCAATCACACACTCCCACACTCTCACTCCCACACTCTCTCACACACACACACACACTCACACACAATTAGTGTACCGTGTATGGATTCGGTTCTTTTACACTATTTACTGTGCTGCTTCAGCAAATACACAGAAGATGACTGGTTTGGTAAATAAACATGTAAATACGGGCTAGAAGACTTCAGTGAACGTAAACCGTGTTTCAGTCGTAACATGACAGCAGCCTAATAAACCCGTCTCATTAATGTTAATCAAAGAAAAACACCCTCTACACTTGGTTAAAGAGAATCAGACCAGTGAAGGCAATGCAGTGTTTACATTATATATGATTTTAACATTTCTGTAGCATTTCTTCCTTAAATACCACTGGTGAATCACATTTAATATAATAACTCATTTTCATGTATGTAGTTTGACTAACATTTAATGTGTAATATTTGTATTTAGTTTGTGTTACAATGGCCAGGGAATCATTCTCAGATTGAACTGTAAGGAGAGAGTAGGACGGTCACACACAAGCACTAACCAACGACTGCTTTAAGTGTGAACTGAACTGTGTTGCATAAGAAGCTTTCCTGATTTGTGCTAAGAATAGAGCATGAAAATGCAGAAGAGGCGGGAAAAGCTGTAAGAAGAGTGAGAGTTTCATCATCTCCCCCAGTGAGAGACCAAACAGGAAGTATCTTACTGTAGCTAGAGCACATTCAGCTTTCCCAGGGCCCACACGAACAACACAGAGACTCCTGGGAAGACCTCAAGAGACCAAGTCATTGGTTTAGCCTCTAACAGCACATAGAGGACCGTGAGAAGTGAGATGCCATCCGGTCAGCTCTACAGAGCACTGCGCACCAGAACAGACAGACACAAAAACAGGGCCATCTATCTTACCCACAGTTCAGTGCCCACACTGGGGAATAAACACCAAACCGCTTTACATTCCCCTGCATCTGCACATCTGTACATGTACTGACTGATGTCTATTTCACATTTGGTTTATTTGTATATTATATAAGAAAGTGTAAGGCAGGGTTCAGGCTGCAGAGTTTAGCTGTAACCCTGATCAGACTCAGCTAGCGGTGATTCTCTAATGATCCTGAACACACGGATTAGCTCAAGTGGACCAGATCTGAGGATCCCTGGTGTGAGGTATGATGGGAAACTGCAGGGTATAAATCTGTCACAATTTAATATGCAAAATTTGTGCAAGTTATTTGTTATTTTTCATTAGGCTTACGCATGTAGCATGGTGTGGTATTTAGTATATATATGTTTGATGTAAGTACATTTTGTCATTGTATTGTTTTGTACTTGTCCATTAACTCAGAATTTCCTCTAATTCAAAAGTGAATGTAAAATGCGTACCGTCATGTTTAAAGTGAAAGAAAGCGAGTAAGAGAGTTTAGTGACCCCCACCCCAGTGACACCGGTATTACCAGTGCTGTCACACGTCAGTCAACTGGTGGGACGTTTCCTCACGCTCACAGCCTTAGGGAACAAGCTAGAGAAGATCAGAAGTGACTGAAGAATGTGTGTGTGTGTTTCACAAAATGGAAAGGACATTATGTTTCTTCTCTAAATCATTGTTGAAATACAAACATTCAAATGGAACCTGGACAAAAATGTTATCAGCAGCTTTCAAACATACGTTAAATAAAAGACAACTGCAGTAAAACTATAGTGAATATGTAATCTAGAGCATGTGAATCAAAATGCTTCCCTCTAGTGTTTTTCTTCTAGCCAGCACTGAATGTAAAGTTGCGTGACATTTTTCACAAGCTGTTTGGTGACATTTTTCACAAGCTGAGGGATTTACATGAGGCTTTCCCGTAAGCTGTACGGTTTTTAACATCGGGTTCACATGCACTGGGTCTAATTCTGGATTGGTTTTTCACTAGTGTTTTTATATAATGCTCATTTTGACAAGAAGCACCGGGCGCAGTGTGTAGATCAGCGGTGTTCACGGGACATGATGGGGACGAGAGCTCCTTCATCTGCTGTTTCTGGCCCGTCCCAGCACGATCATCTCATCGACTGAAGTAATATCAGGATGCAAGGACTTACAGACTTACAACTTCTCAATTAATTAGAATGTAGTGAAAAGTTCATTTCAGTAATTCAACTCAAATTGTGAAACTTGTGTATTAAATAAACTACTTCAGTTAGTGTGCACTGAATTTAAGTCTTTGGTTCTTTTAATTGTGATGATTTTGGTTCACATTTAACAAAAACCCATCAATTCACCGATCTCAACAAATTAGAATACTTCATAAGACCAATAAAAATAATAATACTTTCAGTGAACTGTTGGCCTTCTGGAAAGTATGTTCATTTACTGTACATGTGCTCAATGCTTGGTAGGGGCTTCTTTTGCTTTAATAACTGCCTCAGTTCGGCGTGTCATGGAGGTGATCAGTAGCTCTGCTGAGGTGGTCTGAAAGCCCAGGGTTTCTTTGACAGTGGCCTTCAGCTCATCTGCATTGTTTGGTCTCTTGTTTCTCATCTTCCCCTTGACAATAGCCCATAGATTCTCTCTGGGGTTCAGGTCTGGTGACCAACACCATGGTCATTTAACCAACTTTCGTGCTTTTGGCAGTGTGGGCATGTGCCAAATCCTGTTGGAAAATGAAATCAGCATCTTCAGGAAGCTGGTCAGCAGAAGGAAGCATGAAGTGCTCCAAGATTTCTTGGTAAACGGGTGCAGTGACAAAAAACACAATGGACCAACACCAGCAGATGACATTGACCCCAAATCATCACAGACTGTGGAAACTTAACACTGGATTTAAAGCAACTTGGGCTATGAGCTTCTCCAGCTTCCTCCAGACTCTAGGACCTTGGTTTCCAAATTAAAATATAAAACTTGCACTCATCTGATAAGAGGACTCAGGACCACTGGGAAACAGTCCAGTTCTTCTTCTCTTAGCCCAGGTAAGACGCCTCTGATGTTGTCTGTGGTTCAGTAAATCTCTTGACTCGTCTGTGTGTGATGCTCTTGATGCCTTGACCCCAGCCTCAGTCCATTCCTTGTGAAGTTCACTCAAATTCCTGAATCGATTTATCTTGTCAATCCTCATAAGGCTGTGGTTCTCTCGGTTGGTTGTGCATCTTTTTCTTCCAGACCTTTCCCTTCCACTCAACTTTCTGTTAACATGCTTGGATACAGCACTCTGTGAACAGCCAGCTTCTTTGGCAATGAATGTTTGTGTCTTACCCTCCTTGTGAAGGATGTCAATGATTGTCTTCTGGACAACTGTCAGTTCAGCAGTCTTGCCCATGATTGTGTATCCTAAGCCACTTTCACACTGCCATTCCGGCAAATACACGGTTAAATGTTCTGGCAATTCTTCCCAAGTCGCTAGATTTTTCACTTTCACACTGCCAGTGATGACCCGGGATATGTGCGTGCTTTCACACATAACCCGTAAAGATCTTGTAATGACACGTGACATCAGCGCGGGACGTGTAATGTACGAGTCGAAAATGCTAGGCACGTTATACTTTCACTGAAGCTGGTGAACTATCTCGGCTTCATTACAGTTTGCACATATTTTTTCGACGCGAACGTTGATCTTCCTTCAAAACAGCTTTTGTTCACACAGCGCTCGTCCCGGGTTGAACCCTGCAATGTTACTAGTAGGGGTGTGCACGGATAGTCGAACATTCGAATATTCGTTCAGCTCTAATTATTCGATAAAAAATATATATATATATATTCGAATTTCGCAAAAAAAAAAAAAAGTTCACAATAAAACCTAATTTGGTCACTTTCTCTGATGCTCCACAGCATATTTGAAGATGTATGCAAGCAAAAATAAGTAATGAATGAATGAATAAGGGGCAGTTCACATATCGCGCCTAAAAACGGAAGGAAAACACTCGCTGCTTTCTCCTTTCCAAAGCGCTTGGGCAGAAGCGCTCCTGAGGCATCTGTCGTTGCTAAAAAAGAATGACGCACTCGCTCCATGAAGAGTGGAAATTTCAGCAAAGGACAAATGGATTTGCAGCACAAAATAAATAAATAAAATCGCTGAAATACTAAATTTCAAAATGGCAATCCATATACAGCTATGATCAGCTGTTCCTTCAACTTGGCTGAGCTTTCAACGTTGTTATGGGAAAGGATGAAGCTGAATGGTTAGTTCTTGCAGTGCGCTTGCGGCATTCTGAAAAGTTGAGATGTTTTTAACTCGATGCGATGCGGACACGCCTGGAAAAAACGGGCGTGTCGCACCGCGTGCACATCGCGACAGCGTCGCTTCCATTATGAGCGCGCCTATATTGGAAATAACGATTTTGAGCGCGCAAAAGACACGATATGTGAACAGCCCCTATGAATCGCGGTCTTCTACAGTACTACAAATATGCCGTGGAGAATCACAGAAAGTGATTTCAAGAACATTGTTGCGGCATCTCTCAAGCAACGAATAAACACCACTAATTTGGAGAATGCAGTGAAAACTCCTCCTCTCGCGTCTGCCCTAGACTCTCGGCACAAACATCTCAGGTTTCTCGATAAAAACATGAGAAAAGTAAGAATAAAAACTTTTGAACATTATCAGTACATTTTGCTTGTTGCGAGTGGCGCAGATGCAGCCGCCGTCACCAACGATGAAGAGGATGCAATGCCCACTCGTGGGAAAAGGCTGAGCCAGTTCTTCAGCGATGATTACAGAGAGTCCAGCCGAGACGAGTGGGAACAGTTCTTACTGGAGACATGTATTCCACCAGATGAGGATCCCATTCAGTGGTGAAACGAAAACACGAAGCGCTTCACAAAACTTATTCGCTTAGCACACCTTTATTTGTGAGTCCTGCCAACGTCTGTGCCGTCAGAGCGCGTTTTCTCCGCGGCCGGCCTTATTGTTAACAGACTAAGGAGCCGACTTTCCCCCGATCGTGTTTACATGCCTGTGTTTCTTAACAAGAACATGTAAAACAATAGAAAAAGAAGCAAAAAAGATTTGCTGACAGTTTAAGTGTTTAAAAGTTAAGTGTAGGCTACGTTCTACAATAGCCTAATTGCTGCAGGCTGCTTTACGTTTTTTCTTTGTTCACTTTTTTTTTCTTTTAATCTGTACTTTTGTTTGTTTGTACGCATTGTTAAAGGTTTTCAGCTACAAAACACGTTGTGTAATGTTCAAGCTTATTGTGTGTAAGCTTGTTCAAAATGACGGAAACAATAAATGTTGCTGAAAAATAACGTCGATCTCATTAAACAATTTAAATAAACGAATATTCGTTTTTTTTTTTAGCTCAAATATTTGAATGTGATATTAAAAGACTTAAAATACTTCAGTTAGTGTGCACTGAATTCATTACAATACATAAGTTTCACATTTTGAGGTGAACTACTGAAATAAATGAATTTTTCCACGACATTGAAATTGACAGTATTGAGATGCACCTGTTTACTTGGCAGTTTTAACTGAACCACTGTTGATAGTCTTCCAATGTTGCCATGTTCTCTGAATATCTTTAGGCTTGTTTAGACATCAAACAAGCTACTTCATGGAGTGAGTGAAGTGAGCAGTGAGTCCTAATACTTTGGTTGTATTCCAGCATTTGCACTTATTTAATTTGATGTTGGTCTTGTTTTTGTTTGCTTGTTTGTTTTTTTTCACAGCGTGATCTGACATCACTGATTCTTCAGTTCAGATGCCACAGGGAGAAACACCAGTGTCTTTTCCCTACCCATTACATTTTACAAAAGCATCTGTCAGATGGTGTTAGCTGTGTATGTAGCATATAGTTTGTTGGGCTGCACACATTTGTTATTATTATGATCATCATCTAACTGCCTGGCATCCTAAAACACTAGTGTGAATGTAATGCAATATCAAAACTAAAAGGAGGTCCCAGTCCACTTTAAAGTCCAGGTACAGGTCAACACACAGACTCAATCTGCACACTGTAAAAGGATCGGAGCGTTTCACTGTGAACTCTCAAAGCTCAAAGATTGATGCATCTAACATCAGAAAGCACGCTTTTAGGGGGATGTAGTAGTACAAAAGTAGGGATGCACCGGTTGACCGGCCATAAATCAGAACCAGACGGTTTTTGCTTAAAATATGCGATCGGCAATCAGCCGGTTTTTGGTCTTTTCTCTGCTGATTTTCCGGAAGTGCGCTCGCGTGCACAGACTACATTGTGATCATCTGCCATCATGTCAGTTGTGTGGAAGTATTTCTAACTCTGTGCTCAGGACACAGACAGCGGTTCAGAACTGGAAGTACAGAGCTACACGTCTGAGACACAGATAACAGGAAGTGAACAGATGTTGTACTGGACACAAAGAGTCTTTCCTGCTCACTGAAGCTGTCCCAGCACAAGAGGAGACCGTGAAGACATGTTCAGATCAACTTCTCATGTGCTGGATGAGAAACAGAACAGACTAAACCATGACAAAACAAATGCTTTTATTGTAAAGTCGAACTCGCACACGTTAGAGAAGTCAGAAGTAAACAACAGTTCTCTATAGGATCATTATTTTTATTTCCCCTTAAAATTACATCGACTTTATTTGATTTAAAATCACCTGCTGTAGCACACTGGAAAAAAGTGTTTCATTCATCCAATTCATTTTTTTTTTCTTGACCCAATAGTTATTTATTTTTCATTGGCTCAGTTAAAAATATATAGATGTCAATCGTTACCCTATTTTTATTTTATTTTTATTGGATGAATGAAACGCTTTGCATCTTTGTTTTATTCGCACCGACATTATTTGATTTTAACATTTTGGAATAATGTATTTATATAGCATACTTTTATTAAGTCTCACTGGTAAAGACCTTTTTTTTTATTTAAAGCCAAATTTACAAATTAAAATACTGAACACTGCTGAAGAAACCTCTTATTGAACGTGTGTTGTGTTGATTGTAGAACTGTGCAGTTATTGTCTTTAATTTCACACGTTCACAGTTAATCTTCTGATTTAAGGCCAGTTCTGTGTGGTTTTAGAAACAGAAGATAAAGTCTGATGTGTGTATCATCTGTGTTTGTACTGAATGTAGTCTACTGTGCAGTTACTGAGGATCATTTAGGATGGTAATTGTTTTCAATAGACAACAGCAAGTCTGGCCTATTAAATACCAAATAAACATCTTGTTCATTCACACTTTTGTTCTTTCTTGTCTGTTGCTTAAAGAATAAATAAATAAATCTGATATCGGTATTGTAATCCTGAAATGAAATCCTGATGGGTGCATCTCTACAGAACAGTTAGAGAACCGCTGGCTCTGACAGGTTTGTCGTGTGGAGAACGCCAGCCTTATATACAGTAAGTGTACACAGCATAGAGGGTTTAGAAACACACACTCACACCAGAAAACTACTAACTGATCAAAAGTCTTTGTTTGATCACCTGCTCTTCCCTGTGGATGACCTCTGACCTACTTCTTGTTGAATTCTAGTTCCTCTTCATCTTACACTTGAAGCTGTCTTTTTAAAAACAGGAGAGTCTAAGATTTCAGATGCTGTTTGAAAATACTTCTATAAACCACTGCTATAAATATATTCAGTTCAAATTTCAAATGTTTAGTATTAAAGTTAAAATAATAATAATAATAATAATTTAACTATGTTAAATGCACATAATATTCAGTTGTTAAATATCACCTGTCAGTAATTCAAATATACACAGTTTGAAGTGAATGTTTTCTGCTACAGGAAGCAGTGACGTCAGACTCATGATGATGAAGGTCCTGCCCGTCATCATCACGAGTCTGACGTCACTGCTTCCTGTAGAATAGAATTCATCACAGAGAGAGAGAGAGAGAGAGAGAGAGAGAGAGACAGAGAGAGACACAGAGAGAGAGAGAGAGAGAGAGACAGAGAGAGAGAGAGAGAGAGAGACACAGAGAGAGAGAGACAGAGAGAGAGAGAGAGAGAGAGACACAGAGAGAGAGAGACAGAGAGAGAGAGAGAGAGAGAGAGACAGAGAGACACAGAGAGAGAGAGAGAGAGAGAGAGAGACACAGAGAGAGAGAGAGAGAGACACAGAGAGAGAGAGAGAGAGACACAGAGAGAGAGAGAGACACAGAGAGAGAGAGAGAGAGAGAGAGAGAGAGACAGAGAGAGACACAGAGAGAGAGAGAGAGAGAGACAGAGAGAGAGAGAGAGAGAGAGACACAGAGAGAGAGAGACAGAGAGAGAGAGAGAGAGAGAGACACAGAGAGAGAGAGACAGAGAGAGAGAGAGAGAGAGAGAGACAGAGAGACACAGAGAGAGAGAGAGAGAGAGAGAGAGACACAGAGAGAGAGAGAGAGAGACACAGAGAGAGAGAGAGAGAGACACAGAGAGAGAGAGAGACACAGAGAGAGAGAGAGAGAGAGAGAGAGAGAGAGAGCATCAGTGTCTGGACGTACACAGGTCCTGACAGGACTCCTCCTCTCCGGGTGATAACACACTGATAACATCACTGACGTTCAGTGAATGTGACAGAACCAGTTGCTCTTATGAAATACTCCGTGGAAAACCAGACGGCGAGCGTCCCAGCATGCATCTGACTGGCTCAATGTGTGTTTAAACTCACTGCCAGCAGTCAATAAACACTTTCCATTCAGTCATGGATTAGCTGAACACTACCTTCTGTGTGTAACTCCAGCAGGAACAGACTTGGATCACAGAATGAGGATTGAGTGTTAGCTCTGTGTAACGCGTCACAGACAGACCGCTGGAGTCAGAACACATGTGTCTCACTGCTTTAACAGAGAGCTGAAGAAGAAGAAACATCAGCCCCTTCCAATGACACGGAGATTATCGGGACAGGACCAGATTCATTGACTTCCAGTAAAGGACAAACAGAGTAAAGAGCTTTGTGCAGATCCTCACAGCTGAACAGATGTGTTAGTTCTGAGAGAGAAACATGACTCGAGCCTCGTGCTGACCGACCGAACATCTGGACGCGCTCCAGCGGTGAAGACTGACCACTCTCTGACCAGCTGGGACTCGGACGTCCAGCTCAGAACACAGTTTCAGCGGTTTCATCCCAAGCCAGGGTCCCTTTAGTGTTCCTGTAGCTCAATCGGTAGAGCGTTGTGGTATCAAGCGCAAGGTTGGGAGTTCGATTCCCCGGAAACACATTTTTTCAGTTAAATAAATGTTCTATATTTTAGTTCAATACTATGCATTTCATATTTTGAGAAGATAATGTGTTATAAAATACTATTTGTGATGATCCATTAAGGACCACTTCAAATATTAATTCTTATATTTCTATAACTTAAACATTATAATTAGTATTTGTAATGCCTCTATCTTTAATAAATATACACTTTTCTACAGTCTAGTTTCTCAAAAGAGTATTGCAACTCACACGAGCTCATTATTTTTAGGCTTTGCATTTGAATAAATATTTAGACATGATTAAAAACTAGGATTATTAAATATGAAAGTTAAAAAGTTCATAAATTGCATCTTTTTCGTTTTTAATAATCCTTGTGTAAGTGAATATTAATGAAAACAAGCAAACACTGAACTGAACCCAGTAAAAGTTTCAAATGGTGCTAAAGGAGATGTGTCTCCTCTTCTACAGTGTACAGAGTACAGACACTGAACCAGTCTCTCTAGGGCTCAGGATTATAATTACTGCTGCAGAGCACACACACACACACACACACACACACACACACTCAAGCCCAGCTCAAGACATGCTTTATTCATGCAGTTATCTCCTGCATCGGTTCATAAGGAGCTCATTGAATGCTTTGGCACTGGAGCACAGCTCAAATGAGTGGAAATTACTGTTAAACATGTTTGCATCAAAGCGTCTTACACATGCTCTTGACTGGGTAAACTGCCATAAACACACACACACACACACACACACACCCTGTGGTCAACACTGAACTACATGTACACTAATGAAGTGAAGAGTAACACTTCCCACCATCACCTCCTCACACAGGTCAAAGGTCACCGCGCTACATGTTGACTCAGGTGCTCTGACGTCACCCTCACCCTCAGTGTCTGACTCGTGTGTCCGGGTCAGAGCCCGTGTGTGTCTCCGGTGCCCGTACCTTGTCCAGCTCGTCGTGCAGCTCGGAGAGGGTGGGTCTGATCAGCTTCTCGCCCAGCGGAGCCGCGGTCCTCCGGTAGAAGTCGATGTTGGGCACGGCGTCGATGGTGTTGTGTCCGAAGGTGCGGAGGTAGTAGGTGTTGGTGTGGGTGTCGTAGTGATGGTGCTGCTGGCTGCCCTCGCTCATCACCGTGTCCCCGTTCTGCGCGATCTCCGCCGGCGCCGCGTCCGGACTCGAGGCCGCGAAGTTCACGACCCGAAACCGGCCCTTGGCTTCCTCACCGCCAGCCACGGGATCCCGGAGCGCGTACTCGGGCGGGGAGTCGGGGGCCACCGCTGTGTGTCCGTCCCCCGCGGCCTCTGACACCCGGTCCACCTGGAAGCGGCTCTGGCTCGGGCTCGGACCCGCGGGGGCGAGCGCGTAAGGCTCGGGCGCGGAGAGATGGTCGCTCGGGGGCGGAGGAGACGACATGACGGGTCAGGAGCGCGTTCCCACACAGACAGTGTCCGACTGAAGTTCGAAAAGTGTGACTGATGCTGCAGGAAGACTACAGTAACGCACATGCGGATGCAAATGAAGAGCAGCGGCACGTCCAGTCACCAACTGCTGGTCATTTAACCGCGCTCGAGGAAATATCCGACGCGCTGTCCGGTGTGTGCGCTCACGAGGACTCCAAAGACACAGATGATCTCCGGGAAGCGAGCTTTCCGTGATGTATTTACGCCGTGATGCTGCGCGCCCTTGCAGCTCCTCCTCTCGTGCCCGCGAGTCTCGCCGCTTTATTATACGCCACTGCAGCAGAGCGGCGATGCTGTGCGATATCGCGAGAGGAGGCGTGCTCGCGAGATCTGCTCCATCAGGGGTGGAGACTCTGGAGCGCGCAGAGGCACAACAAAGAGCTCATAACGTTCCTGACATAGACTGAGCCTAAACTAACTATCTGTCCCAGTCTGCTGTACTTGACTTCTCGCTGTCGCTTTAAAAACACCTACAACCGAAACACAGCCTGAACAATGACAACAATAACCTACTATCACTATAACGATCTTCAGATCCTTTCAACGGTTTATTTTACAGACTTTGTTTCTAAAATCTTCCCCTTTTCACATAACCCTTTGCTGTAGTTCTAGAAACTACAACGGCGTTTGAGATTACGAGATTAAAGTCGCATGCCCGTAGGCAGGGGGGGGTTCGGGTGGTTCGAACGAACCCCCCCTCACTGCCAAAGGAATTCCAGAATTTAAGTCTTTTTTTTTCATGCATCGGCTCTGAATGATGATATGAATGATGATGGGGGGTATTTTTATTATTATTATTATTATTATTATTATTATTATTAAAATGATTTCTCTATTTTTTCCACTCAATAGTCTACAATACAATAGCCATATAAGCGTAGTGTAATTATAATAATAAAATAAAAAAATAAATAAAAAAAAGTAGGAAATTCAATGATATATTGGCTGTGCAATATCAACTTTTTTCATTGGCCAATACCGGCAGACTGGAGCCAATGGAAATGCTTCTCCTTCTGTGCGTGTCTTATTCCTCTGAGAACTTCGAAGCAGACCGCTTGAGGTAAATTATTTGGAATGATTAATTAATTTGCGATGCTTGCCAGCTCTCACGCTTTCACCGTGAGACACTTTCCACACAGTCTTATGCCACACATCAATTTGCTCACGCACAGTAAAATCGCAAAGCATAGAGGACACGGAGATCGACAGACAAGACAGAGCAGGTTACTTATGTTACAAAAAATAATCTAAGCTCTCAGATTCTGTCAGTTTTATTACAAAATTCAAGTAATAAGTTTTGCCGCTTGTAAATGTGACGTGACAGATCCCTATAGTGGCAGGATCATCTCTAGCTAATAGTAAATATACACGAATGAACAATGTTGAAAGATACATAAATTAATATTCCTCCTCATATCGATCAATCAGTTTTTTTCAATGCCCAAAGAGGTCAATAAAACTGCTGGAGAACAATTATGTCACATAACATTTACCTCAGGAAAGCCAATTAATTACCATATATGTAGCACGTTAGTTGGCTAGAAAGTCAATTATGTAGCCAATTAGCTAATTATCTGTATGCCTTCTATATTACATATTTATTATATTTTTTAATTATATTATTAAATACAGTTGTTGTTATAATCATGGCCGTAGCCAGCTATGAGGTCACCGAGGTCCGGACCTCGGTAAATTGTTCATGTTCGAAAAAAAATAGTTCTCTGATTGACTAATTTTCTGCTAAACTCCTCATATGAATGTCTGCATGTATAATTCAGCATGTTTAGCGTCCGTGGTATGAAAATAATCGCTGCGAGACGCTTGCGAAGTGAACGAGTCTTCAGAGAGTTGAGAGCGAGAGCGCGAGACGCAGCATCTATGTTGCCAGATCCAGCTATTATAAGGGTTTTTTTACTTGTTTTTCCACTTAATTTAACACTTTAGAAAGTTAATAAAGTAGGAAGTTGAGGTTTAGGGTCAGCGATAACTTTATAATTTCCAAAATATCTTAAATAATTTCAGTCCATTTTATTCATTTATAGGTTTTTGTTTATTTTAATAGAAAATCTGGCAACATTCCTTTGCCCTGCATTAGTCTGGGAGTTATCAAAAAAGTGAGCGGCTATTTACACTAAGTGCAAATAGGATAATTTTTTTGTGATATGTTATTTACACTAAGTGCAAATATCAATAGATTCTATGTATACTCTATTCAAATAGCAGGATTTTCTGCTGTTTATACTAGGCTACTTACTTCAAATAGTGGCAATTATCTGCACCTCAGTATTGTAGTACATAATAAAACAGAATGCAATAATAACTTATTGAGTGTAATTTAATGGATGTCACCTTATTGGGACAATAAAACCCTCCCTACACCTACCCTTAACTTTTTGATTATTTACTTCATTTACATTGAAAATAAATACTTTTCTGATGTGATTTGAAATTTGAAAAGGGAGAAGAAATAACGCCAAAAGGCAGATTCGAACCCGTGTTGATCACATCAATGACACACAGTTTATCTTCTGCGCCACTGGAACTTAGTTAAGAATTGTCTTTTGTAATCTTGACTATGCAAAAAACACGTTTGGTGTGTAATATTAACAAACTTTGATGCAATAAACAGGGCATGATTTAAAAAGAGCATCCCTCCAAAAACATCTACATTTCTGTCTCTTTTCAAGTGTTATAATATAATTAGTTGAATTTATAGGGGTTATTATATCACAATTCTATAATAAGGGGGTTAATATAGAAACTCCCTGGACCTCACTAATTTTCAAAGCCTGGCTATGGCCATGGTTATAATAATAAAACGCAATATATTTCAGTATTTGAACCTCATAATTAAATACAAACGATGGAGAAAAACTGCAAAAAGGTCCACTTTTTGAAAAAAAGAACCCCCCCCCCTTTCAATAGGCTGGCTACGAACCTGAGTCGTAATATTTCGAGAATAAAATCGAAATTACGAGAAGAAAGTCGAAATGTTCGGAGAATAAAGATTTAAGTGACTGATTGCTATTCTGACAGATGCAGATGTCCCAGAATGTCTCAGCTTTCAATATCTGTCCGTTTTATAGCGAAATACAAACCATATATTACAATAATGTGTTCTTCACGCTGTTTAATGTGGACAGATCGCTGTTATGCTTCAGTTTAAGTGGCGTGTGAGTCTTTACAATATCACAATAATGAGACATTATTTTAATTATACATTATATAGGCTACTGTTTCTTGTTGCCTTCTTCACTTTTATATCTTGCTATAAATTTGAATTAAAGAATTAAAACACATGTATAATTTGTATTTCGTGATAAAACGAAGTTGTTAATTGTTAGTTGTTAATAAACAAAACACAAAATTATTGCGATTACTTGGTGTCTGGTGTACTACAAATTACAAACCCAATTCCAAAAAAGTTGGGACACTGCATGTTTTTATTCACAATTTGTACAATGATGTTGTAATTGATGCATTATGTGGTCTGGCATTGTCATGATGGAAAAGGCAAGGTCTTCCCTGAAAGAGACGACGTCTGGATGGGAGCATATGTTGTTCTAGAACTTGGATATATCTTCCAGCATTGATGGAGGTTTTCCAGATGTGTAAGCTGCCCATGCCACACACTCATGAACCCCATACCATCAGAGATACAGGCTTCTGAACTGAGCAACGATAACAACTTGGGTTGTCCTTGTCCTCTTCAGTCCGGATGACATAGTGTCCCAGTTTTCCAAAAATAAATTCACATTTTGATTGGTCTGACCACAGAACAGTTTTCCCCTTTGCCACAGTCCATTTTAAATGAGCCTTGTCCCAGAGAAAGCACCTGCGCTTCTGGATCATGTTTAGATACGGCTTCTTTTTTGACCTATAGAGTTTTAGCTGGTAACAGTGAATGGCACGGTGGATTGTGTTCACTGACAGTGTTTTCTGGAAGTATTACTGAGCCCATTTTGTGATTTCCATTACAGTATCATTCCTGTATGTGATGCACTGCGTCTAAGAGCTGAAGATCATGGGATTCAGTATGGTTTTGACCCTTGACCCTTACACACAGAGATTGTTCCAGATTCTCTGAATCTTTGGATGATATTATGCACTGTAGATGATGATAACTTCAAACTCTTTGCAGTTTTTCTCTGAGAAACTGGTTTCTGGAGCATTGGGGGAATTGGTGATCCTCTGCCCATCTTGACTTCTGAGAGACACTGAGAGGCTCTTTTTAAACCCAATCATGTTCCCAATTGACCTAATAAGCTGCAAACTGGTCCTCCAGCTGTTCCTTATACGTACATTTAACTTTTCCGGCCTCTTATTGCTTCCTGTCCCAACTTTTTTGGAATGTGTATGATGTCTCACTTTCAACATTTGATATGTTATCTATATTCTATTGTGAATAAAATATAGGTTCATGAGATTTGTAAATTATTCCATTCCTTTTTTACTACAATTTGTAGAGTGTCCCAACTTTTTTGGAAAAAGGTTTGTATATTTTAAATATAAAATTAAATAAATACATTTAATTAAATGTTAATTCAAATTTAATTTTATAAATATAATATCCAACCATTTACTGTATTATACCATGAATAAAAGAAACAGCACGTGAATAGGCCTAGTCACTTATGATACCTCAGAAAAGGGACGTTTTTGTGGAGAAGGTGGTGGAATGTTCACAAAGAAAACAGTTTAATTTAATGAATTGTTTCATATAAATACAGCGATCTGATCACTGAAGAGCTTGAAACACATTATTGTAAGACACGTTATTTGTGTTTCGCTATATAACTGATTTTTAAAGCTGAGACATGTTAAAAGTATGCCTCCCAATAGCACAAAGCAAATAACTAATGCAATGGAAGATATGAAATGTTATTTCAAAGCATACTGTCCATGACACACACGATTTCTGATAATAATCCCACATATATCTGTAGTGTATGAACAACAGCGTTCAATAAGAGAGCCACAGCGCCCCCCGAAGGGTTGAGTGTGTGAGCTGAAGTTAAGATACAAAGTCTGTTCATAAATATCATATTGTTGATATGAATCTGTTTCCGCGAGTCTTTAAGCCGACCCTTCCTCATCCGGGTAACCTAATGCTGTGACCTGCAGCCCCCGCTGATCTCAGTCATTTGACAATAGAGCCCTGCTCTCAAAATAATATAAGGGTCCATCTTCAATTGCGGTGGCAATCACTACAGTTTACGGTTTACAGTTTACTACAGTTGACCTTAAATACCAATAAATTATAAAAAGGTTGCATGTTTGTATTCTGTAGAGTTAACACAATTTCTGCACTATTAATAGTTTTTTTTTTGTTTTAAAATACACATTTAATTGACTTTGGGAGACTGCATTTGTAACAAAATATGCATGTTCCCGTCATACCTTAGAGAGATTTTGAATGGAATGGAATTGCAAAAACATTTTTAATACAAATAAAGTGGCTATAATGTGAATATCGATTTTTATTTTACATATGTGTAGTTTTATTAAAATGTTATTTTGTTATATTTAAGAGAAAAGTTGTGTCCCCCAAATTCATGTCTGTTGATCTGATGATCAGATCTTTGTTCTGTTCTCTAGCCTTCTTCTGCAATTGGCGTAGAACACAGATCATGTCGGAGGTGGACCGATCCTTTCTGAAGCCGCACTGTGACTCAGGAAGGATTCTCTCTGTGATGTGCTTAGTAAGACGAAACAGCATTACCTTTGTTAATACTTTCCCCGCCACAGAGAGCAGGGATATCCCACGACTGTCTCCACAGATGGACTTGTCGCCCTTTTTCTTGTGGATAGTAACAGTGTGAGAGTCTTTCCAGCCTTGTGGAACAGCTTTTTGTGCCCATATTATCTGGATAAGTTGGTGGAGATTTTTGGTGAGCAGATACCCGCCTTTCTTTAGAGCCTCTGCAGGGATTCCATCAGGACCAGCAGAGTTATTGTCCTTGAGACTTCGTACTGCTGCCAGGACTTCTGAGAATCTGGGAGGGTCATCTAGCTCATGCACAGGTGGGAGCTTTGGAAGGCGCTGCAGGACAGTGGGGTCAGTCGGATTGTATTGGTTAAGAACGGTGTTAAAATGTTCAGCCCAACGCTCAAGAATATCTTGTTTGTCCTTGTGCAGAATTGTGCCGTCTGCAGATCTGATAGGGGTGATTCTGTGTTTTTGGGGTCCATATAGTGATTTTATTGCATTGTAGAAAGCTTGAGAGTTGTTGGTGTCAGCATAACGTTGAATTTCATGGGCTTTCCTAAGCCACCAGTCATTCTCCATTATGCGAAGCCGTCGTTGCACCTCAGCACGGATCTCACTGCAGTGCGAGTGTAGAGAGGGAGATTGTGGGTTGGAGAGGTGGGCAGAGAGGGCTTTACGCTTCTCCTCCAGAAGGTTGAGTATTTCAAGAGAGCTGTCGTCAGACCAGTCCTGGTGAAGTTTTGAGGTGAAACCAATTGTATCGGAAGCAGCTTGTTGTATAGCTGAGCTAAGGTTAGCCCATGCGCTTTCAGCTGTATTGCATAGGGGATGAGTGATGGTGGAGGAAAGCTTATTAGCCAAGCAGCGACGGTACGATGCAGTAATGTCAGGAGATTAAAGCTCGAGCGTTGAGCCGTCTTGAGGTTTGTTGCCTGGCGTGTTGAGGTCGGACCTTTAGATGTATCTTGGATCTGATCAGCCGATGGTCTGTCCAGCACTCGCCCCACGCATTGCACGGGTGATAGAGATTTCATGTAGATCTTGTTGCCGTGTTATAATGTAGTCCAGCAGGTGCCAGCGTTTTGATCTGAGGTGCATCCATGATGCTTTGTATTTATTTTTCAGTTGGAAAGTTGTATTGGTTATGACCAGTTTATGCTCAGAGCAGAGGGAGAGGAGTCGCAGGCCATTCTTGTTCATGTTGCCTAAACCATGTTTCCTGATTACAGAGCATGTTGCTGGTGCCTACTCTGGCATTGAAATCTCCCAAAAGCATAAGTTTATCAGTTTGAGGAACTTTGTGAAGAGCTCTGTCAAGAGACTCGTAAAATTCGTCTTTGATGCTTTCTTCATCATCCAGAGTTGGTGCATAAGTGCTTATCAAGGTTGTATAGCGACCCTTCGCAAGGGGAATGTCGATGTTGTATTTGTTAAGCTCGCTCGCAACCAGGGCAGTGCGCCTGCGGGGTCAGTCAGTTCCATTCACATCAAGAAGTGTGCGTACATTCCATGTAGCCAAAATTTGTAGTGTCGATTTATATTTTCGACCGCGTAATGGGATGCCTTTACGACAGCGGTGGGCCGCCCAGGAGTGTAGGGAACAGGCAATGTTTGGGTCACCTTTTCTAGACCCTCCCCCGATTGGCGGTGAGCAGTGCGGACCCTGAAGAGGGCTTCTCAGTCACACAAGAATCTACCGAAGGTGGACGCTGTTCCAACCCATCCACACAACGACCATCACGCTTGTGCCACCTCCGTGCAGGGCTCATGCTAAAGGCTGCCAGTCTGATCCAAGACCTGCCTCGGTCACATTTACCCTATCGCCGAAGGACTTGTATGGTGAAGTGATAGCATATGCAGAGAGTGGATTAATGTGAAGAGAGAGGTGCGCAAACCCTATCTCCACAACTTCACTCCAGAATCCAATATCCAGTGGCAGGAGATGAACTCTAGACAACCACATGGACGGTGGAGTTGCAGGGGGCTGCCAGGTCTCTGTCTGTTGAGCCGCATCTCGCGTGTCCCCAACGCGGCCCTGTCTTGAGGAGATGAAATGCTCACGGAAGACTACTCACAGAGCAGTGGAGGCAGCAGTATTAGTTGATGGCGGACTGTACTCGCCATGTCAAGGAGTACCATTGGCATAAATGGAGTTTTTGCAACGGATCTAGTGATGACACTCAACTAGTCCCTCCATACCTGATAAACCTCCGCTGTTGGTCCACGACTACTTATTCGTCTGGGGACCACCGCAAGGAGCCCCCAGCTTATTTCGTAGCTAACCTTCATATCTGAAGGAATGTCCATTATCCAACGATGGACGTGGTTGGTAGCAGTCAGCTCTGCCCCATAAAATATCTATGTCCAATAAAAGAAGGCCTTAAAAACGCATGGACACACACACACACACACACACACACACACAGTCAGACAGATAGACACACACCCACAGTCAACTCAAGTCAAGTCACCTTTATTTATATAGCACTTTAAACAAAATACATTGCGTCAAAGCAACTGAACAACATTGATTAGGAAAACAGTGTCTCAATAATGCAGAATGATAGTTAAAGGCAGTTCATCATTGAATTCAGTGATGTCATCTCTGTTCAGTTTAAATAGTGTCTGTGCATTTATTTGCAATCAAGTCAATGATATCGCTGTAGATGAAGTGACCCCAACTAAGCAAGCCAGAGGCGACAGCGGCAAGGAACCGAAACTCCATCGGTGACAGAATGGAGAAAAAAACCTTGGGAGAAACCAGGCTCAGTTGGGGTCAGTTCTCCTCTGACCAGACGAAACCAGTAGTTCAATTCCAGGCTGCAGCAAAGTCAGATTGTGCAGAAGAATCATCTGTTTCCTGTGGTCTTGTCCTGGTGCTCCTCTGAGACAAGGTCTTTACAGGGGATCTGTATCTGGGGCACAAGTTGTCCTGGTCTCCGCTGTCTTTCAGGGCAGTAGAGGTCCTTTCTAGGTGCTGATCCACCATCTGGTCTGGATACGTACTGGATCCGGGTGACTGCAGTGACCCTCTGATCTGGACACAGACTGGATCTGGTGGCCACGGTGAGCTCGGAACAAGAGAGAAACAGACAAATATTAGCGTAGATGCCGTTCTTCTAATGATGTAGCAAGTACATCGGGTGTTATAGAAAGTGTTCAAATTATCAAATTGCCTGAGTTTTGAGAACGTAGCGGACGTAGAGGAGTATAATGTAAAAGGAGCATATTCAAATACTAAGGTGCTAAACCATTCAGGGCTTTATAAGTAATAAGCAATATTTTAAAATCTATACGATGTTTGATAGGGAGCCAGTGCAGCATTGACAGGACTGGGCTAATATGGTCATACTTCCTGGTTCTAGTAAGAACTCTTGCTGCTGCATTTTGGACTAGCTGTAGTTTGTTTACTAAGCGTGCAGAACAACCACCCAATAAAGCATTACAATAATCTAACCTTGAGGTCATAAATGCATGGATTAACATTTCTTTGACATTGAGAGCACAGGCCGTTATTTAGATATATTTTTGAGATGGAAAAATGCAGTTTTACAAATGCTAGAAATGTGGCTTTCTAAGGAAAGATTGGGATCAAATAGCACACCTAGGTTCCTAACTGATGACGAAGAATTGACAGAGCAACCATCAAATCTTAAACAGTGTTCTAGGTTATTACATGCAGTGTAATAATCTGTTTTTTCAGAATTTAGCAGTAAGAAATTACTCGTCATCCAGTTTCTTATATCGACTATGCATTCCATTAATTTTTCAAATTGGTGTGTTTCACCGGGCTGCGAGGAAATATAGAGCTGCGTATCATCAGCATAACAGTGAAAGCTAACACCATGTTTCCTGATGATATCTCCCAAGGGTAACATATAAAGCGTGAAGAGTAGCGGCCCTAGTACTGAGCCTTGAGGTACTCCATACTGCACTTGTGATCGATATGATACATCTTCATTCACTGCTACGAACTGATGGCGGTCATATAAGTACGATTTAAACCATGCTAATGCACTTCCACTGATGCCAACAAAGTGTTCAAGTCTATGCAAAAGAATGTTGTGGTCAATTGTGTCAAACGCAGCACTAAGATCCAATAAAACTAATAGAGAGATACACCCACGATCAGATGATAAGAGCAGATCATTTGTAACTCTAAGGAGAGCAGTTTCAGTACTATGATACGGTCTAAATCCTGACTGGAAATCCTCACATATACCATTTTTCTCTAAGAAGGAATATAATTGTGAGGATACCACCTTTTCTAGTATCTTGGACAGAAAAGGGAGATTCGAGATTGGTCTATAATTAACTAGTTCTCTGGGGTCAAGTTGTGGTTTTTTGATGAGAGGCTTAATAACAGCCAGTTTGAAGGTTTTGGGGACATATCCTAATGACAATGAGGAATTAATAATGGTCAGAAGAGGATCTATGACTTCTGGAAGCACCTCTTTTAGGAGCTTAGATGGTATAGGGTCTAACATACATGTTGTTGGTTTAGATGATTTAACAAGTTTATACAATTCTTCCTCTCCTATAGTAGAGAATGAGTGGAACTGTTCCTCAGGGGGTCTATAGTGCACTGTCTGATGTGATACTGTAGCTGACGGCTGAATGGTTGCAATATTATCTCTAATAGTATCGATTTTAGAAGTAAAGTAGTTCATAAAGTCATTACTGCTGTGGTGTTGGGAAATGTCAACACTTGTTGAGGCTTTATTTTTCATTAATTTAGCCACTGTATTGAATAAATACCTGGGGTTATGTTTGTTTTCTTCTAAAAGAGAAGAAAAGTAATCGGATCTAGCAGTTTTTAATGCTTTTCTGTAGGATATGCTACTTTCCCGCCAAGCAATACGAAATACCTCTAGTTTTGTTTTCCTCCAGCTGTGCTCCATTTTTCGGGCTGCTCTCTTTAGGGTGTGAGTATGCTCATTATACCATGGTGTCAAACTGTTTTCCTTAACCTTCCTCCTATGATCGAGACAGCAGTCCTTCATGTAATCTAGATCATCGTGTTTGTAGAGTGTTCCAGGGGATTAAAGCAAACAATATATTTCAGATCTAGAGGAGTAATAGTAAATGATAATATAGTGAGTGATTGTAAATGTGTAAAGTTGATGAGCTCATTATTAGTGTCATTTTCATGGTTTCTAAGGCTAGGACCTGCAGTTCCTCGAAGGAGTTAAGTTAATACTAGCCTAAATCCCTCTTCAAAACACACACTAGTTTTACACTAGTTCCTGTCAGGGTCTGTGGGAAACAATGAAAGGCAGGAATTTTACTGTCACACTGATAGTGGATTGCCCAACATTCTTTTATCCCACTTTGACCTCTCTTTCATTGTTATTCTGTGTGTGTATCTGTGTGTGTGTGTGTGTGTGGGCATGTTTTTGTGTCATATCAGGACACAACTCTGTATAATGACATGGGTATGACACAGGTATTACAAGGAGAGGGTGACTTATGAGGACATAACCCATGTCCCCATTTTTCAAAACACTTATAAATCATACAGAATGAGTTTTTTTGAGAAAGTAAAAATGCACAAAGTTTCCTGTGAGGGTTAGGGTTAGGTGTAGGGTTGGTGAAGGGACATAGAATATACAGTTTCTACAGTATAAAAACCATTACACCTATGGGATGAACACACTTTACACAGAAACAAACATGTGTGTGTGTGTGTGTCTGTGTGTGTGTGTGTGTGTGTGTGTGCGTGTGTGTGCCTGTGTGTATCTGTGTGAGTGTGTGTGTGTGTTTGGCTTCATTTCGAAGTGTGACACATCAGAGTTTCTCTTGGGCTTCTTCTATACTCTTCGGTCACAAGCAAGCAGATTTTCATTGCATTGCGTCATACATTAGGCCCACTGTACACTTTCTGAATTGGATTGAACAAAATAAATTGCACTAGTTTTGTCTTTTGGGAAACATGTAAGTATTAGCTTCTGAAGAGCTGTGCTATATGAAATATTGATATGATCTTAAACAAAATAAGAAAAATGTACACATCGTTCTGTGATAGTGGAGTATTAGTCCTAAAATTCTTACAGTCATGGCTGGAAAAGCTATGTGGAAGTGCAGGAGCTGGAGTGTTTCAGATCTCAATCCTCTGTGACTGTACAGAACTCAGACATGAGCCATCAAGAACCAGTGTTCAGCTGCTCATATTAACTCCAGATCCAAGCTGAAATCACTACACATGGTGCTTGAAAACCAGAATACATCACACATGTGTCAAAGCTTCACAAAGCAGTGTTTCAATAACCCTTTATCCCATGTGAGTGGAGACTTTCACTTGATGTTCACAACTCATGGGAATGATGTGAGCGTGTGTAAATAATGAGTGAATGGTGATTTTAGGGTGGATTATAAACATATATGTCTATAGAGTGCTCACAGTTCACATCACCCTGGTTCCCTCCACATAAACCCTACAGCTGTTTTCCACTGGCTTGTGGATTATTGCAGAAAAGACTGCCTGCATTTCTTGAATTTCTTTAATCTTCATACATATGTTATGAATTATGAAGCCTATATACAATGGACAGAAGTAAAGACTCAACTACACTATGGTCATACGTCTTCAGCATCGCTATCATTCAGCTTCAACAACAGCTTCAACATTCAGCTGTGAACTCAGGAGACTGCTACTTAAATCTTTAGACCCTGACTTCATTTCCCTTAATGAAACTTATGCAATGATACACTGGACTTTGTTGGATTTACTTGGTATGGACATAATCGTATTGTCCATAAGAGGGCTGTTAAAGCCTCGGGTTGGAGTTGGATTTGTAAGGTCCAGGCACTCGGCCCAAGGAAGGTATCCGGTGCTGGATGAAGGTTTCCTGCGTGTTCTGTCTTTCAGCGCGTAGAGCTATTCATTTTAGGTTAAACATAAATCTGACTCCATTTTAGTATGACCTCGAATTTAGGTTGAAATGCAAATTGGTTGTATGCCTTTTTAATTAATATTCTTCTGACATTTGATTATTCTAGTTAACTCTATTTTTATATTAACTCATTCATTCGGGTGCTCATGTTGCTAACAAGGATACAATATAATCTACTAGTCAATAATTACAGAGTAAGACAGAATAGAATCAAAATGTAACAGTTTATTTACAGTCAGGTAGATATGTATTTTGCCAATTACATATCCAATTGAAACACATCAAATCATATCAATACAAAACATCAAATTCTCAAAGATGAATCTAAAAGTAAAATATGCATACCTGACCTTAGAAAATACATAGTATGAAGTGAAGAGACACACAACACACTACGGGCTTTCTGGCTACAGAAATCGCCCTGATCCTCTTGCTGCAATCATTTAAATACCTCAGACCAAGACAAACATCCCCCGAGATGGAGACAGGAACTAACAATTTGGCAGGTGGATGAATGTCTCCAAGGTTTCTACCTGTGGTTGAGCTCAGCATGTGAGCGCAGTTCAGTGGGTCAATCTGAGCCTTTACGACTTGTTCAGTTTACGTGTCATTCCTTTGTGGAGAAACCTCTGCTCCTTTATGGCACCTTCTCTAGGACGATAGTCTGACCCATCTTCGTGAATCCTCTCACCTCCAGCGGTGCAGTTTTTTAAGCAGACTTCAGTAGGTGAAGGTGTTCTCCTTGCTCCTTGATTTGTGTGGGACACCTGAAAAGCATCTTAGTGGCCAATGACTGAATTCTGATCAGCTTCATTTCATCACCCATGGAGTAAGATAGAAACGTCATAAGTTAACATAAGAGCAATAAAACAAAACAAAAAAATACCCTGATGAATTCATGTCAGCCAGTGCAAGTGGTACATCTGATGTTAAAAGTGGTCCCATGTAAACATAAAATTTGGTATGAATGAATCAAAGGAAATGCAGCAAGAGGTCAGTATAACTTGAGCATTAATTTAGAGGTATGCATCAATAAACGTCATATAATTACTATAAGAATAATATTCAAACATAATAATCAAGGTATATACAATAATCACACTGTTAATTCAGGAATATTCTATTTCAAGTCACTTTAGAAGATGTAAGGTTTTTAAGAAGTGACTTAGAACACAATTAAAACATTTTTTTACAATGTAAATCCTAAATTCCTTGTAACGTGTGTGTGTGTGCGTGTGTGTGTGTGTGTGTGCTCGTGTGTGTGAGAATGGGTATCTGATATAAAGGTTAAGTCACAGTTGATGGTTTGGTAAAGTTTAAAATTTTATGATTGATTGATAGAGATGATGTGCAGGCACTTCATATTTGATCATTTTAATAATGTTTATTGTCATTAGTGATGTGTTGGGAAACCAGGGGCCCTCTGGCTTGTCAACCACCCCAATAACAATCTGAAAGATTCAAAATGTTAAATTGTAAAGGCTTGTCTGCCTCTGTGTTAAAAAAATTTGCACCATCGATCTGTGACTTGTCGTACAAATGTGTGTTACAGTGTTGTTCCATTAGTTTTTTAGACAGTTGCAGATAGTAGATATTTTATATCTTTGGGGAATGTAATTAATTCTATTGTCCTGTGTGTGTGAGGCTATCTGGTTCTGTCAGTGTGATGATGGACAATAGATCTTTAGTGGAGTACCATGTTTGTGACCTAAGCCATCATTGTCTTCTGACTGTAGTGTACAGACTGGATAGTCTAGATGAGGTGATGCAATGGGTGAAATGTGTGTTCTATGGTCATGTCTGGGAGATGAATGGAGTCTAATCTATAGCAATCTGTGTTGCAAAAATTTAGTTCCGGTTCTAATCCGGGAGGCCATGTAGATATTTGTGTGGTGATGTTCTCCTGTGAGGTGTGAATGGCCCCTTCAAGTGTCTTCACATTCATCTCCCACATTTCAGGTTATGTAACAATTCTGTTGTCCTGGCTTGGTGCAGAGGGGACAAGACACCCTCCTGGTATCTGTCCTCCAAAGAATTGCAGTGGTCAACCTGAGACAGAAACAGATACAAAGATAACCACAGTTAATTTTGAACTTTTCATCAGTTTCATGTTCAGGCATGTGGAATTATTTTAACTACGTTCATCCTCATGTATTGTAGTTTTAATCCAGATGTCACATGAAACGGAGTTCGGTTGGTCTGATCTGAATCACTGCTCCTGTTTCAGTGCAGTCTGAGTGTGTAACACCTGATGCTGCTCTTGCAGTCGAGCCCTCACAGTCTGCTGTGTCATGAGCATTAGAGACCCCAGTTCTACTGGGGACATTTTCTAGATTAATTGGTGTTTTTATCACCCATGTCATCATGCATTCCAATGGACCAATGTCCATGGCTTTAGTTGCTGTTGCTCTCATTACAGTCAGATCTGTGGGCAGAAATGTGTTCACCTGTTTTGGTGTTGTCTGTTTGACAATTGTTGTTTTATGGTGTTGTTCACACATGCAGATCTCTGTGGCACATAAAAACTTCTTGTATTTTACACCCCCTTCTCATTATTTTTCAAGTCAATTTAAAAGATTAAAAGATCAAATGGTGTTTTGTGGCTGTATACGACTGTGGCTTTGTGTAAATGCTGTCATGCTCCAAACAAAGCAAAGGAAGTTTTACAATTGTTATGTAAATTTGGTCCTGTTGCTGTAACCGGTAATAGCCTTTAAGAGCGAGTGTGAGGTGAGATCTGGCTCAAAATACTTCCATAAAATGTTTTTATTATTACAAGATTAGTTGCAAATTCAGAGTTTCCATTTCCAAATAATGTTAGCCATTCTCTCTGATCAGATCAAATTTTTGGTTGGTGCTCCTCAGTGAAGGATGAATTGGTTTGCTATCGCTTGTGCCACACTATTGAAATGAAATCACACTTCCTCCCTTTTGGCACTGTGAAGCAATCAATCTGCCACAAGGTTTAAGTTCTCACATGTGAGGAGAGCATTTTCATTAAGACATTTATGAGATCACACTGTGGCCACATGGCTATTCTATGCTCCTCTACATGGTTTAACTGCAGCTATACAGAAAATAGCAGAGTGTACCACTCAGGAGACAAACAAATTCAACACAGACACACATGCAACTTGAAATTGCGATGCAATTCCAGTATTAAAGTTATTCCAATTTTACACAAGACACATGGTCTAGAATGCATGTAGCATCTACAACCTTAAACCTAAGTGTTTACACACTTACAGTAAAGCAGTCATGTGTTTTTTAAAGAATAAACTAAACTAAGCTATGTGTACATTTAGTAGCACAAACAACTATAATGTGTTTTCTATGCTCACAATGTTCAGCACAATTATAAATTTGAAAATGCAAACAGGATTATTGTAATTTGGATGTTTCCATATTAAACTCATTGCTATTAAACTGCTAACCCACTAGTAAGTGAAGTCAGTAGCTGAAGGCCTTGCATTAACAATGCAGTCAACTCACTAAGAGTGTTACCAGAGGTAGACTTGTTACATGTCAACCCCTGATCTTTTCCTTTAGAAAGTGATATCCTACGTTTCTGAAAATAAGGTGGAGGTCTACCCCTTCCCAGTGACCAGCATTTTTCCTCTGTATGGCCTATTTTCTGACAGGAAGAACAAAACCTGCTATCTTTGCCACAGGTTTGTTTGCTGTGTTCTCCTGAAGTTTGAGGATTTTTATGAATCTCTAATGCTTTTTTTACACCCTGCGCACTGGTCCACGACTCTACGCTATTATGGTGCTGCATCTCCTTAAGAACTGAAATCGGCACACTATCTTGACCAGTGGCACAGGCTTCCTCTGAACTAAAAGTTCTAGATTCATCACAGCAAGTCACCTCCTCCAAGAAGTGGACATGCTTTTCAGCCCCATTGCTTTTAGAATAATTCCCTTCTGTCATCCACTGTGCAGATGCAATGGTTTGGGGCTTTGATTTCCATCTGTTTTCTATCCTTGAACCCCAATCTACAATCGCTCTGAATGTGTTTTCGGCTGAATCTGCTCCGTTTAACAAAGCATTTTGGACTGGAGTGCCAGCATTGTTCTTTATGAGTTGTAACAATGGTTCGTGATCACGGCTTGCATTTTCTAGACCGGGATATTCTTTGTATGTCGTCCACAGACGTTCGGCGAATGTTTCAAACGGTTCATTGCTTTCCTTCTTAATTTGTAGTATCCTGCTCCAATCTGCGCTTGTTGGACCCCTTATATCTAGCAATGCCTGTTTTAATCGTTCAAAGATACTTTCATCAGTTTCGTTATTGTTTCGCTTGATTATGTCTCCAGATTTCATTTGAGGGGTTAATTTAGATCGGAGTTCTTCAGGAATGGTTAAGAGTGCGATTTGCCATACATCTCTAGTTTCCAATTTATACACTGTGGCTTGTAGCATCAGTGTTTCCCAATAGGGTTGGAATGGCCCTCTTCTGGGCATCATTCCCACGATCTGTTTGTGTGTTGTACACTCTTCGCATGTTAATGGGCGGCTAATCGTGGTTATTTCATCGTTTGTATTTGTTATGGTTTTGAGTACAGCAATTTTAACTGATTTGGAGGGTTTTTCGCTGGATTTTGCTCTGGTTTTAATCGGACTTCGCTGATTTTGTTCTCCGTGTCTCTGAACGGGATCTCGGTTTCTCTGAGAATCTAATGCGGCAACATCATCATCATCACTATCGCTGTTTCTATCATAATCAAAGGTTTCATGCAGTGCCGCTTGCTTAACTGCAGCCACTGGGAAGCCCGCATTATTACAGCAGTCTTCAAGAGCTGATATATAATTATTGCCGGTTTGGAGTTTCTTTTGAAGCTCTTCGAGTTTTCTTGACATCATCTCACTCTGTCTTGCCCAACCTTGACTTTCGAATGTAAATGCCTCTATCTGTGCTCTTAGTTTTTGCAATTCTTCAGAGCGCCCTTTTTCAATTTCTTTGATGCTTGTTATTGTTCGTTTGTTTTCAGCTATTGTCTCGAGGTCATTTTTACAAAGCAGGTAGACGATAGCAGTTGGGATATTCTTATATTTCGATTTAGATGCCAATTTTTTGCCCTCGGCCAAAAACCAAGCTACAATTTCGTTGTTTTTCCATTTAAGATTGAATCCTTTATCATTTAAACTAAGAAGTGTGTCTTTTATTTGTAATGCTTGAATTTCCATGATCTCCTGATCTACACTGTCACTGTATTGTCCCTGAAAAGCCATGTTTCCCGGTTAATTCTCCCCCCACCGGATTTCAACGTCTCCGGTCTAACAATGGGTATGTCGACCCGTTCTAAAAATGTGTCTGTATGTGAAATGCAAAAAGCTTTCCCTCAATACTTCTAATAAGAAAAAGGAATGAACTTACCACAGCAGTTGTAGACAGGGAAGAAGCTCAAACCTTATATCTTCAGAGAGAATCAATTTGAAATTAGCGCTGGAAAGACGTCACTCGCATAATTAGGGAGATCACGTCGGCGGGGTCACCACTTTGTAAGGTCCAGACACTCGGCCCAAGGAAGGTATCCGGTGCTGGATGAAGGTTTCCTGCGTGTTCTGTCTTTCAGCGCGTAGAGCTATTCATTTTAGGTTAAACTCAAATCTGACTCCATTTTATTATTTAATCTGACTCCATTTTAGTATGACCTCGAATTTAGGTTGAAATGCAAATTGGTTGTATGCCTTTTTAATTAATATTCTTCTGACATTTGATTATTCTAGTTAACTCTATTTTTATATTAACTCATTCATTCGGGAGCTCATCTTGCTAACAAGGATACAATGTAATCTACTAGTCAATAATTACAGAGTAAAACAGAATAAAATCAAATGTAACAATTTATTTACAGTCAGGTAGATATGTATTTTGCCAATTACATATCCAATTGAAACACATCAAATCATATCAATACAAAACATCAAATTCTCAAAGATGAATCTAAAAGTAAAATATGCATACCTGACCTTAGAAAATACATAGTATGAAGTGAAGAGACACACAACACACTACGGGCTTTCTGGCTACAGAAATCGCCCTGATCCTCTTGCTGCAATCATTTAAATACCTCAGACCAAGACAAACATCCCCCGAGATGAAGACAGAAACTAACAATTGGAATTTGCATTACCTCAGGTCCCAAGCCTGGGTGGTTTTACAACTCAATGGGAACAGAGGGTAATTTACATGGAGGACCCTAGGAAAGGACACTCCCATCACAGTAATCAAGATATCTCCTGACTCTTCAGATCTGTATTATCTTCTAATCTACTTTTGTGAGAGTGAGACCATTGTACCAGTTGCACTGAGACATTTCCAATGATACTAAACATGAGTGTTAGTTCACTTGCATTGACATTTTCATGTAATCATTTTGAGCAGACTGAGTAGAAGGAAGAATGGGTGAAGGGATTTAAAATGAAACAAATGGCCAGAAGTGGAGGAGGTCTCCTGCTCCTCCACTCTGTGGGGTGTCTCCAAGATGCCTGTGTATGTTTGTATTGTTTGTTTCTCAGGAGATCAAAGTATCTCAGGTTCTTTTGTCCTTACAGATTCTTGGTTAAAAATGCTGTGTTGGAGCGGTATTCAGTTAGCATTGTTGATAAAACATTTGATGGAATATTCTTTTATTTTAATTTCATGTTACCTGTCCCAAGAATCATCTGTCTGGGGAAGGAATGCAGATCTCTACTTCAGCCATTTATTGGCATTGCTATATGCTGTTTCCGACCAGGTAAATTCAATTTATGTATGTGGTGATGTTAACAGCCGAACCGGGGCGCTTAAGGACTATGTGGAAGGAGATGACCTTGCTCCTCGAATAGTTTTGGACACAAATGTAAATAAGCATGGTCATACCTTTATGGAATTTTTGAAGGACTCTAGATGTTGTATACTTAATGGGAGGTTAAATCCTGAAAATGACAACTTTACTTCTATTTCTGTAAGGGGCAAAGTTGCTGTTGATTATAAAGTGACACCTCATGTTGATTTGAAAACATGTCTTGGATTTAATGTTTATTCCCCTTCTGAGCTTATTGACAGGGTTGGTCCAGAAAGTTTTAATTTGATTGGTGATCATAGTAGACTCCCTGACCATTCAGTTCTTTGTTTACGTTTTCAAGCTGGGGAGGTAGTTAATATTCAGAATAATTTTGACTGTTTACAGCATGCAAAAAGACGAGACAGGAATTACCCTGTTGATTTTATGTCTTCAAAGATGTGTTGTATTGCCTTATTGAAGGTAATAGGCCAATTACAGATTGTACAGGAAAATCAGGAAAAGATGGATCAGTGTTATACTAATTTCTGTAATCTTTTACATGCTGAGATGGAGAAATAGTGTCTTGTAAAAAAATGGGTCCTACAAAGAAATATTACAGAGTTAAACAACCTTATTGGAATAATGAATTAAATGAGTTATGGTTGAAGTTGCGTTCTGCAGAGAGAATATTTCTTAAATGTGGTCCTGGGGAACCTTGGAAGAGGAAGAGGGCCTTGCACAGTGAATTCATACAATGCCAGACTCATTTTGATAGAAAGCTTAGGTTCTTCAAAAGAAGGTTTAAAAGAGGCCAAGTCCTCAAATTAGAACAGTTACACACTGGTAATCCTCAGCAATTCTGGAGGGAAATACATAAGTTAGGCCCAAAAAAGAAAACATTAATACCCATGGAGGTTTTATTGGAAAGTGGTGGATCTTCTTCTGAATTTGGTCAAATATTAAAAAAGTGGGAAAAAGATTACAGTGAATTATATGGTTATAGTAGTTCAACTTTATTTGATGATCATTTCTTGGAAGAAATTTGTAAAGTAAAACTAGAGCTGGAAATGGGTATGAATACGATATACTATCAAAATAATATACTGAATAGTGATATTACATTAGATGAGGTCCTTAAAGTGCTAGACAAAGCCAAGGAAAATAAAGCTGTGGGCATTGAAGATCTCCCTAACGAGGTCCTTAAGAACCCTAACTTGTGTAATGTTCTACATTGTTTGTGTCACACATCCGATTGAGCATGTATTTCACTTGCTGAAGACAAAACTGAAGGGAAAATGCCCCAAGAACAAGCAGGAACTGAAGACAGTTGCAGTAGAGGCCTGGCAGAGCATCACCAGGGATGAAACCCAGCGTACGCTGATGTCTAATTGATCTCCAGACTTCAGGCTGTAATTGACTGCAAAGGATTTGCAACCAAGTATTAAAAAATGAAAGTTTGATTTATGATTGTTAATCTGTCCCATTACTTTTGGTCCCTTAAAAAGTGGGATGTACATATACAAACTGTTGTAATTCCTACACCGTTCACCTGATTTAGATGTAAATACCCTCAAATTAAAGCTGAAAGTCTGCAGTTAAAGCACATCTTGTTCGTTTCATTTCAAATCCATTGTGGTGGTGTATAGAGCCAAAAAGATTAGAATTGTGTCCATGTCCCAATATTTATGGACCTGACTGTACATTTCAATTTGGCCCTTTGCCCTTAAAGTATACCCGTCATTATAAATATCTCGGTTTTGTTTTTGATTAAAATATAAATTTTATAGAGGGAAGGAAAATACTGGCAGAGTCTGCAGGAAAAGCATTAGGTTCCGTGTTGAGCAAAATGAAACTGTACAGATCTTGGTTTTTCTACATTTACACAATTGTATAAATCTTTGGTTGACTCAGTTTTGTTTTATGCTGCAGGAGTTTGGGGTTTTGAAGAGGTTTTTGATTGTAACTCTGTTCAAAATCATGCTTTAAGGTGTTTTCTTGGTATGCATAAATATGCCGCAAAGGTAGCTGTCAATGGGGATGCAGGATGGGATCCATGTATTGTAAAACAAAGGTGTGATATGGTGCGATTGTGGAACTGTCTTGTTAGTCTGCCAGAGGAAAGGCTAACTAGGAAAATTTTTAATTGGGACAGAGAAAAGCATCACCCTTGGTCTGCAGAGGTTTCAATAATACTGTTTGCATCTGACTTGCATATAATGTATCAAAATAATCTCCAATGTAATATAAATGTTGTCAGACAAGGATTGTTAAGTAAATTTGAAGATCAATGGAAACAGGATATATGGAAGAAGCCAAAATTAAGAAATTATGTTCAGTTTAAGAATGATTATGCTACAGAACCTTATATTTTCCTTAATCTAAAAAGAAGGCAGAGGTCCCTATGTGCTCAATTGAGAACTAGTCCCTTACCTCTGGCAGTGGAAGTGGGTCGATTTAAAGGTACACCAGAATATTTACGTTTGTGTGAATTCTGTGATCTCCAAGTTTTAGAAGATGAATTTCATTTTGTTTTTTATTGTCCTTTATATTGTGACTTAAGGAACTCTCTTTTTGAATCAATTCAGTTAAAAAATCCTGATATATTTTGGAAATATGAAGGGGAGATTTTGTTCTGGTTGTTTGAAAATCATGTTTTTGCTTTGGCCAAATTTATAGAAAAGGCCTGGTATTTGCGGCAAAGTATTTTGTATCCCATATGACAAGCCATCTCTATTTATATGTGTACCTATTTTTATTGGTTTAGTCATGTTATGTTGGGTTCTGTGTTACGTCACGTGGCTATCTGGAGATTATTGTTAAATTATTATTGTAGTGTCTAATAAGCCCATGAGGGCTGGGCACCTTGGTGTTTGACACTTAAATAAACAAATCAATCAACCAATCAATCAATCAACAACTCTTTCAGTCTGATTTCAGTCTTTATCCAAGGAAGAACAAAACCCTTTAGACCAGAAGGGCTAAAATGGTAACTCATTTCCAGGTTTTAGCCTAGAAACAGGTCATAGGTCACCCTGCAGCACATATGTCCTGGACTGTGTCTGTGTCATGTGTGTGTAACCTCATTCATGTGTGTCTGAAGAATGAAGAAGAACTCATGTCAGAGTCATTCACGCTGTACTCTTGTATCATGTGGCTATGTGTTCTCCTTTACCAAAAAGTTTATTTTACTAAGTACACTTAAGTAATATTTTTAAGTATATGTTATGTAGCAAGTAAGCATATATCAGTGTTGTAGTAGTATACTTGTGAGTGTACTGTCTCAGTTCTCTTTGGGACTAAATTGGCACACTTTCTAGTATATAAATGTATACCTTAAGTATAACAGTAGCAAACTCTGAGTACACAACTAGTTTACCTCTGTGTTTGTAGTTTGTACTGCAATTATACTAAAAGTGAACTTATATGTATGCTGATAAGTTTACTATGTTATGTATGTTATATACTTTAAAGTGAAGAATAAGACGACAGAGACACGAGGTGAGTTTCACAGTCAGGTCTTCATCGAGCGCAGTGTTAGTTCAGTCAGGCCATGGAGGCAAGGCTGTGAAACAGCTGATGCGGTTAGCTGTCGAATCACTCCAATCACCACATCTCTCCTATTAGACACGGGACATATATACACGTGTCACTACTGCTCGGTAAGTATGCTCAATGGCTCGCAAGGCTCAAACTGCTCACGAGAGCCATTGCTCGCTCAGGAAATATCAGACGGCGAATCTATCTCCATAGGAAGCATTAATAATAATAAAATAATTAATTACATTTATATAGCGCTCTTCTATGCACTCAAAGCGCTTACATCGTCAGGGGGTATATCCTCATCCACCACCTGTGTGCAGCATCCACCTGATGATGCTCCAGATCGCCCAGCACACACACAAACACACACACACACACACACACACACACACACACACACACACACCAGCTTACTGGTGGAGAGGAGACAGAGTGATGAAGCCAATCAGCAGATATGGCAGGGCTCCAAACAAAAAAAACCACTTAGGAGCCATTGGCTCCTATAAGAAAAAAACTTAGGTGCCAAATGATTTTTTTAGGTGCCACAGAATAAACATGTTTTATGTATTTTATTTAAATTATTTATTTTACATTTTAACTTTTTAATCATACTGACGTGTTTATGTCTCATCTTTTCTTGACTTTATCAGCATTTTAATCCATCTTGTAGATGACCTGGGAATGAAGGTTCATGTAAAGTGGGAGCTAAATGTCTTTTCCAACTTGAAATATACAGTCATGCGTTGTTTATTACACAAAATCTGTACCCATATCATGGACCATAAGCATCACTTGGCCCCTGAGTATAGTTAGGGGTCCTCCTCAATGCATCCTGTAAATGTTGTCATACATGGGGAAGTTGTGGCCTAATGGTTAGAGGGTTGGACTCCCAATCGAAGGGTTGTGGGTTCTAGTCTCGGGCCGGCAGGAATTGTGGGTGGCGGTAGTGCATGAACAGCTTCAATACCACGACTGAGGAGCCCTTGAGCAAGGCATCGAACCCCCAACTGCTCCCCGGGCGCCGCAGCATAAATGATGAACACTGCTCCGGGTGTGTGTTCACAGTGTGTGTGTGTGTGTGTGTGTGTTCACTGCTCTGTGTGTGTGCACTTTGGATGGGTTAAATGCAGAGCACAAATTCTGAGTATGGGTCACCATACTTGGCTGAATGTCACTTCACTTTCACTTTCTCTCTTAAAAATAAAGGTGCTTCATAGAAGAACTTTTTTCCCTGTCTAAATGGTTTGAAGACAATAACAGATTATGAAAAGGTCAGAAAGACATTGTTCTTCAAAGAGCCTTTGACTGAATGGTTCTTTGTGGAACCAAAATTGTTCTGTGAAGAACCTTTTAAGCTCCTTTATTTTTAGGAGTCTTTCACACTTTCAGTCTGTTTTTCTTTATTATTAAATTTTTTTTCTATTTTATAGGAAGAGTTGAATCATGTAGACAACAGGTTAAATAAAAATTCAATAGCTCAGAAATATAGCAAAATGCTCCTCTTTAAGTTATTTTTCTAGCTGACTGATGATGGACACCAAAAGATTACTGAGGTTAATATTACGTAGCATGTTAACAAGCCTTACACGTTTTCCGCAGTTTGAAAGTGTTGTACTGTAGAATATCTTATAAATAGCCTACCTTTTGATGTTAATTCATGTTCATTATGTACTCTAGTAGTGAAGCGCAAGGTATGATAGGTTCACGCGCTGCTTGAACTGAGGCACTACTCGCGATCGCGCCTGCCGCATTAGGGACCGTTCACATGTCGCGTCTTTTGTGCGCACAAGTTCGGTGTTTCAAATGTAGCGGTATGTGTGCGTGCTCATAATGGAAGCGACGCGCTCGTTTTTTCCAGAAGCGCCCGCACCGCATCGAGTTAAAAACATCTCAACTTTTCAGAATCCCACAAGCGCACCGCGGGTCATGTGACAAGAACCAACCAATCAGCTTCATCCTTTCCAGTACCAAAGTTGAAAGCTCAGCCAAGATGAAGGAACAGCTGATCATAGCAGTATATGGATAGCCATTATTAAATACATTTAGTAACAGAGCTGCTGCAAGCGATTTTTAGTGCTGCAAATCCATTTATCCTTTGCTGAAATTTACGTCTTCATGGAGAGAGCAGCTCATGGTTGCTTAGCAAAGGCAGACGCCTCAGGAGCGCTTTGGAAAGGAGAAAAGCGGCACGCCTAGCGTTTTCCACGCGTTTTTAGTCGCGATATGTGAACGGCCCCTTAAAGAGCACCAAAACTGTATTTATTGTTTGAATTTTGTTATGAATTTGGAATAATTTTAAAGCGGATACTTTGTAAATGAAAAAGTAACAAAGCACAAAGCGATTACTGGACGGCAAGTGCACTTCATATAATGAAGTTCATGCATTAACAGAACACAGCATGGACTAAGATCTTGTTAAGAAGAAGCCTTATGATTATAAACGAGAACTGTTAACGATATTGCCAATATCCACACAGATGACAGCTTTACCTGTTATAGTTTGTTCAAGTTTTGAACGAAATAGACGCTGTTTTTCTGCACTTTCTCTTCAAGTCTCCATCATTTCTCTCTCGCGCGTTTATCAGATGTGTGTCAGCACTGCTGCGCGGCAGATGAGGACTGTTTAAAACTCTTTTTCCCACTAACACTTCGATGCGCACTCACTCAATGCGCGAATATAACAAAAGATGTGAATGCAAAACAATCAGGAAAAAAGGCATTACATGCAATTTTTTAAAAGAAAACATGTAAATACATAGGCCTAGTCGCCAGTGGCGACCTAAGAAAAACTTCACTCGCATTTTAATATTTATGGTCGCAAATGCGACTGTTTTAGATGAATCACGTTTACTTCGCACGTGATTCATCGTCAGAGTGTACTAATATGACTGAATCACAACCTTACACGAAATCTGTTCCCCACTGGAAGAGCTATATATTCAACAAAAATCAAAGCATCCATCAACAATTGGCAATTTCAACTTTAATCCATTTCTGGACGTCTTCACGAAGCTAAGCAAAGGTATTTCATTTTATTGCCTAGTGCTATTTTGGCGAACATGCTACAGAGATTGTTTATTGTAAAAGCTATTGTTCAGTTATGTTGCGAGGCATGCTATCATATTACCACACCGGTAACACAGTTAAATTTACCCACTGCCTCGTTAATCTGTGGTCAAGGCTGTCGATATGAATGGGCTGCTGCCTCAGGCTCATCTATTGGGGATGCTTTCCTCAAACTTATCTGTTACGCCCTTATTAGGGAGCAACAATGAAGGAGGATAAAACGTCTACGGCGGTTACAATATTTTTTTTATTCTCACATTCTACATAGCAAAGACTGTCTCAAGTTTCGCAATACGCCGCAACGCCGATCAACATCTCGGTCCTGGCCAGGGATCAAGGTGACAGAATGGAACGTACTTGAACCTGATGTGTGGCGTGAAAGCGTGTGAAAAGAGTCAATTGCGTGTGTCTCACGGTGAATGCTTGAGAGTTGGCAGCTCTGGTTACGTTGGTTGGCGCTAGCTTGGTCAACATCAGCTGTCTGATGTTGGCCAATGATGTTGACAGAATGCTGTCTGTCAAATTAATTTAATTCAAATAATGTAATGTAATGTAATATGAACAAAACAAATATGAACATATTCACTGGTAAAGGTGAAGGGGAGTAGCTTGAAGATGTCATGTTTCAAAATCACTTGACATCACCCAACGTTCCTCTGGAGGCAAAATGTCCTCTTAGGCTTCGGCTATGGCTGTAGGGTTGTTGTGAAGGTAGGGGCGGAGCATATGACGTTTCTCCTTTGTTACTCTAGAGTAGACCAATTCACTTTATTGAGGCATACTGCCCCCATCTGGTATGGAATGTGGAGTATGACTTGATTTTTTTGCCAGACATGACAGATGGCACCTTTAATCAGTGATCTGCTGTTGCTCAATCAATCAATCAGTCAATCACCTTTATTTATATAGCGCTTTAAACAAAATACATTGCGTCAAAGCACTGAACGACATTCATTTGGAAAACAGTGTCTCAATAATGCAGAATGATAGTTAAAGGCAGTTCATCATGGTATTCAGTGATGTCATCTCTGTTCAGTTTAAATAGTGTCTGTGCATTTATTTGCAATCAAGTCAATGATATCACTGTAGATGAAGTGACCCCAACTAAGCAAGCCAGAGGCGACAGCGGCAAGGAACCGAAACTCCATCGGTGACAGAATGGAGAAAAAAACCTTGGGAGAAACCAGGCTCAGTTGGGGGTCAGTTCTCCTCTGACCAGATGAAACCAGTAGTTCAATTCCAGACTGCAGCAAAGTCAGATTGTGCAGAAGAATCATCTGTTTCCTGTGGTCTTGTCCTGGTGGTCCTCTGAGACAAGGTCTTTACAGGGGATCTGTATCTGGGGCTCTAGTTGTCCTGGTCTCCGCTGTCTTTCAGGGCAGTAGAGGTCCTTTCTAGGTGCTGATCCACCATCTGGTCTGGATACGTACTGGATCCGGGTGACTGCAGTGACCCTCTGATCTGGACACAGACTGGATCTGGTGGCTACGGTGACCTCGGAATAAGAGAGAAACAGACAAATATTAGCGTAGATGCCATTCTTCTAATGATGTAGCAAGTACATCGGGTGTTATGGGAAGTGTTCCCGGTTCCAGTTTACCTAATTAATGCAGCCTAAAAATCCTTTAACGGATTTGGATATTAAAAGCATATTAGTATGTTATGTGTATGCCAGGTTAAAGAGATGGGTCTTTAATCTAGATTTTAACTGCAAGAGTGTGTCTGCCTCCCGAACAATGTTAGGTAGGTTATTCCAGAGTTTAGGCGCCAAATAGGAAAAGGATCTGCCACCCGCAGTTGATTTTGATATTCTAGGTTTTATCAAATTGCCTGAGTTTTGAGAACGTAGCGCACGTAGAGGAGTATAATGTAAAAGGAGCTCATTCAAATACTGAGGTGCTAAACCATTCAGGGCTTTATAAGTAATAAGCAGTATTTTAAAATCTATACGATGTTTGATAGGGAGCCAGTGCAGTGTGGACAGGACCGGGCTAATATGGTCATACTTCCTGGTTCTAGTAAGAACTCTTGCTGCTGCATTTTGGACTAGCTGTAGTTTGTTTACTAAGCGTGCAGAACAACCACCCAATAAAGCATTACAACAATCTAACCTTGGGGTCATAAATGCATGGATTAACATTTCTGCATTTGACATTGAGAGCATAGGCCGTAATTTAGATATATAAAACTAGTGTATCGATCTGCTTGATACTAAATGTACAGATCGTAATTTTTTCTTGTATCAATTCTAAAACGTATCCGACAAGGGCTCATGCTGTTGCATTAATTAGAGTTCTGACCATATGACATACTGCTTACAGGTGCACGATGATTTTCAGCTGTTTAAAAGAGCACCCTTCGCTACTCCTATTTCTGTAGGTGATCCTGCACCACTGCACACACTACGGTCTTTGTTTAAGCTATCAAGATATGGGACTGCTTGCTTGTGAGGTTTATGTAATGTCCAGCATCATGTGCTAGTCCTGCCATCGCATAGGAAGGATTCATGCTTTTGCTGGCTCCACTGCGAGCCTCCGCTGACTGAGCACGCACCTGATCAAACGTTCAAGGCTTCATACTCGTCACATTTGCCGTTGTACAGGGTCATAGCACGGGGTGTTCGAATCCTCGGAAATGCTGGAAATTAATGCAGTATTTCAAAGGTTAATCATAAAAATGCTTGGATTTAAATAAGTGCCCCGAAATGCGCACATTGGGTTAATATTTGCTTCTTACTGAATGAGTTTTGAGCTCTCTTCATCCAGTTTTATTTGCCAGAAGCCTTGATTAGTGTCTAGGACTGAGAATATCTTTGCTTTTGGCATATTGGATATCACTTCTTCTACTGTCAGTTTGTGCATCCAAGAAGTGCAGGTACGTTACCATCGATATCTTGAAATTTAATATTGTGCTTTTGGTTTCTGTAGGTGAAGGTAAGTTGAACTTGACCCACAGGTGACATCTTGTGGCCAAAATATGTAATTAAGTGACAGGTGGATTTTTGTAGTTTTCTTTGTGTTTCCAGTGACTTGAACACATTGTTGGGTATTACATTACATGCTGCCCCTGTGTCTAATTTAACGTTCTTGTTGTTTATTTTCAGGCTTTCAGTCCATTTGTCTTTTTCATTCTGTGTTTCAGTGATGACTGTGTGCATATTTTCCATTGTTTGTGTTGTCTGCACATCAATGGTTCCAACAAAGAAATCATCTTGCTCATCACTTTGTTCTACAGTCTGTATTTTACTGGTGGAGACTTGCATTCTGCACATTTTAACAATTTAATTGAGGTTCAACAATTAAAAAACAGATGCAATATGGATAAACAAATGATAAAGCTTGGCTTATTGAATATCAGATCCCTTTCTACAAAAACATTTTTGTAAATAATATGATCAATGATCATATTGATCAAATGATTTGAAGTAATGGTGCTAAATATAACATTATCCAGAGAAACAAATTTTAATGATAAATCCCCTGTTATGTTTGTACTGGCTACTGTATACAGGCCACCAGGGCACCATACAGACTTTATTAAAGAGTTTGGTGATTTTAAATCTGAGTTAGTTCTGGCTGATAAAGTTTTAATAGTTGGTGATTTTAATATACATGTTGATTATGAAAAAGATGAATTGGGATCAGCATTTATAAACATTCTGAACTCTATTGGTGTTAGACAACATGTTTCAGGACCTACTCATTGTCGAAATCATACTCTAGATTTAATACTGTCACATGGAATTGATGTTGATAGTGTTGAAATTATTCAGCCAAGTGATGATATCTCAGATCATTATTTAGTTCTGTGTAAACTTCATATAGCCAAAATTGTAAATTCTACTTCTTGTTACAAGTATCGAAGAACCATCACTTCTACCACAAAAGACTGCTTTTTAAGTTATCTTCCTGATGTATCCAAATTCCTTAGCATATCCAAAACCTCAGAACAACTTGATGATGTAACAGAAACTATGGACTCTCTCTTTTCTAGCACTTTAAATACAGTTGCTCCTTTACGCTTAAGGAAGGTTAAGGAAAACAGTTTGACACCATGGTATAATGAGCATACTCGCACCCTAAAGAAAGCAGCCTGAAAAATGGAGCGTAGCTGGAGGAAAACAAAACTAGAGGTATTTCGTATTGCTTGGAGGGAAAGTAACCTATCCTACCTATAGAAAAGCATAAAAACTGCTAGATCCAATTACTTTTCTTCTCTTTTAGAAGAAAACAAACATAACCCCAGGTATTTATTCAATACAGTCTAAATTAACGAAAAATAAAGCCTCAACAAGTGTTGACATTTCCCAACACCACAGCAGTAATGACTTTATGAACTATTTTAATAATAATAATAATAATAATAGATTTTATTTATAATGCACTTTTCATTTGGGGGAATCTCAAAGTGCTACACTAAAATAACAAGATCATAAACATCACAGATTACTAAAACATGACAGCTCAGCAATTATATGCTTTCCTAAATAAAAAAGTCTTTAGGTTTGCTTTAAAAGTGTCCAGTCTCTGTGTGACTCGCAACTGGACAGGAAGATGGTTCCAAAGCTGTGGGGCTGCAGAGCAAAAAGCTCGACCCCCATAGTACAAAGCTTGGTGAAAGGAACTTGAAGGAGCATGCTTCCTGATGATCTGAGGGTACGATTTGAAAGTTGCAAATTGATCAAATCTTTGAGATATGATGGTGCCTGGCCGAAAATACATTTGTGAGTTAACAAAATGATTTTGTATTCAATCCGGGTAGAAACAGGGAGCCAATGGAGTGATTTCAGAATGGGGGTGATATGTTCAAATTTCCTTACTTTCATTAGGATTCTAGCCGCGCTGTTTTGGATGTACTGCAACTTTTGTATGTCCTTAGCAGGAATCCCAACAAAAAGTCCATTACAGTAGTCCAGCCTTGAGGAGATAAAGGCATGGACAAGTTTCTCTGCATCTGGAAGAGTTAACAGGGGGCGGAGTTTGGAAATTTTTCGTAGCTGATAAAATGATGTCTTACACAGATGTTTTATGTGGCCGCTGTAGGTCAACTGTGCATCAAGCTGAACCCCCAAATTTGTGACTGAGGAGGAGAGAGTAATAATCTTGCCATCAAAGAGGAACTGAGATATAGGAAAAGAACGAATCTGATGGGGGGTACCAACAAGGAGTCCCTCAGTTTTACTACTATTTAACTGTAAAAAATTTCCATTCATCCATGCCTTTATCTCCTCAAGGCATGCGGTGAGGTGAGAGATGGCTTCTGAGGGGTTAGGGACAGTTTTGATATAAAGCTGCGTGTCATCAGCATAGCAATGGAAGGACAGCCCATGTCTGCTGATGACGTGCCCGAGAGGTAACATATAGATGGTAAAAAGGATGGGACCAAGAACTGACCCCTGCGGAACACCACATGTAACGGTGGACAGCCTGGACTTACATCCTCCCAACATAACACATTCAGTTCTGCCAGACAGGTAGGACTGGAACCACTGCAGTGCAGTCCCCGAGAGTCCAACTGTATGATGGAGTCGATCCAGGAGAATAGTATGGTCCACTGTGTCGAAGGCCGCAGACAAATCCAACAGAATAAGCAGTGATGGCGATCCTGCATCAGCTGTCATCAGTAGGTCATTTGTCACCCTGAGCAGTGCTGTTTCCGTGCTGTGGGCATTTTTACTTCTAAAATCGATACTATTAGAGATAAAATTGCAACCATTCAGCCGTCAGCTACAGTATCACATCAGACAGTGCACTATAGACCCCCTGAGGAACAGTTCCACTCATTCTCTACTATAGGAGAGGAAGAATTGTATAAACTTGTTAAATCATCTAAACCAACAACATGAATGTTAGACCCTATACAATCTAAGCTCCTGAAAGAGGTGCTTCCAGAAGTCATAGGTCCTCTTCTGACTATTATTAATTCCTCATTGTAATTAGTATATGTTCCCAAAACCTTCAAACTGGCTGTTATTAAGCCTCTCATCAAAAAACACAACTTGACCCCAAAGAACTAGTTAATTATAGACCAATCTCAAATCTCCCTTTTCTGTCCAAGATACTAGAAAAAGTGGTATCCTCACAATTATTTTCCTTCTTAGAGAAAAATGGTATATGTGAGGATTTCCAGTCAGGATTTAGACCGTATCATAGTACTGAGACTGCTCTCCTTAGAGTTACAAATGATCTGCTCTTATCATCTGATCGTGGGTGTATCTCTCTATTAGTTTTATTGGATCTTAGTGCTGCGTTTGACACAATTGACCACAACATTCTTTTGCATAGACTTGAACACTTTGTTGGCATTAATGGAAGTGCATTAGCATGGTTTAAATCGTACTTATATGACCGCTATCAGTTCGTAGCAGTGAATGAAGATGTATCATATCGATCACAAGTGCAGTATGGAGTACCTCAAGGCTCAGTACTAGGGCCGCTACTCTTCACGCTTTATATGTTACCCTTGGGAGATATCATCAGGAAACATGGTGTTAGCTTTCACTGTTATGCTGATGATACTCAGCTCTATATTTCTTCACAGCCCGGTGAAACACACCAATTTGAAAAACTAATGGAATGCATAGTCGATATAAGAAACTGGATGACGAGTAATTTCTTACTGCTAAATTCTGAAAAAAAAAAACAGAGGTGTTAATTTTAGGACCTAAAAACTCTGCTTGTAATAACCTAGAACACTGTCTAAGACTTGATGGTTGCTCTGTCAATTCTTCGTCATCTGTTAGGAACCTTGGTGTGCTATTTGATTGCAATCTTTCCTTAGAAAGCCACGTTTCTAGCATTTGTAAAACTGCATTTTTCCACTGCATCTAACTTACGGCGCTGAATGGTTTAGCACCTCAGTATTTGAATGAGCTAATTTTACATTATAATCCCATTATAATCATTGTTTTCACATGCTCTTCACAAGATACTTCTGTGATTGGCTTCACTGCTCATCGCTTCATGCCCTTCACCGAGTGCTCACACAGAAACACACAAAAGCATCTGAAAGCCCCATCTATCAGCTGATCAGTCGATGTGCAGATATATTAGGGATCCACTGACGGTGACGAATCCATTTTTAACATTTCAGTACCAAATAGTATTGCAGTCGTTTGAGCACTCGGTGAACAGCATGAATTCAATTAAATTCAAATCAAGTTCCTCTTCAGGAACTCGAGCTGCATCGAGAACGTTTGGGGAACGCGTCCAGCATGACGTCTCTGAATAACATGTATAATCAGTCCAAAGGAAGGGCGAGACGTCATAGGCGGGTGACGTCAGAGACCAGGAAGCATAAAAGCATGAGCAGCGAAGCTGGATATCAGCCTTGTGTCTTGAGCAAGCGCTCTGTGTGTGTGTCAGTCGCTATCTGTTTGTGAGTCTTATTTAGTGTCGTTTGTCCACTGATAAACTCCATTGTCAAAGCTTCAATCAAGGGAAGTTTTGGGCGAGAGCAGGCAGCGCTCAGGTTGTGTGTTTTTCCCTGCCAAAAAAAAAAAAAAGGGGTAGGGACACACGCTGCTCGTGTGTTGTCTGCTTGAGAGTGAAGCGTGCAGTGTCAGCTCTCGAGGGAGTTGACGGCTGCGATGCGAGCCTTTGCTTCACTCTCAGAAAGCTCTCTTTGAGGAGAGAGCTTTCACTGGCGTTTCTCGCGGTGCCAGTCGCTTTCGGATCTGCTGGAAGGAATGTAAGTCGGGCAAGTCCCTATCTTCTTTCTTAGCCACCAGATCCGGCGCCCGCTCTCGGTGGTCGGAAGCCCACATTTGCGGTACTTTCTCCCCGATGAGAGGGCGCGACGGCGCTGCCTGTCTTTCTCTGAGGAGATTGATGTGGAAAGGCGTCGATGAGCTCGCCAGTTACCAAAGCACCAGTCACACAAGCACCAGTTGCACAAGCATATTATGCCTAATATTAACATAAGCAGCAATAATGAAGACTGGAGCTTGCGCAGTCAGCTCTCGGGGGCTGATTGTGCTTTTCTCGCTGTTAAGCGCTCCGCTCTCGCCGGGCACGCTCTGAGGAGTGTGTCCGTGAATGCGATCCTGCAGTTGCGGTCACGCTGATGCCGAGGCACAGCGGCGGCCGCGATAGCGGGAATCGCACATGAACTGGCGAACGGGTTGGAGACGGCTCGTCTTATCTCCACCCGTGTTCACTAGATCTAGAGCTCATTCTCGAGGCTTGGAAACCAGCGCTGCAGTTTTCTTCGCCCTCTCAGACAGCTCGCTGCGGCATCCATCTTTCTCTGAGGAGACTGATGTTGTTTGTGTGACTGAGTAGCATAAAATAATATATATATATATATATATATATATATATATATATATATATATATATATATATATATATATAAAAGACATGAGCGCTGCCGAGGCAACGCGTGTATTACAAGGTTTCATTTTTATGTGAGTTTTTCTACACCAGACCGTGTTGACTAGTCTGGTTGCTGACTACATTTAATTCTAAGGAATAAAATGACATTTATCTGACTATGTGAAGTTAGATGTACAGGGGCTCTAGGGATGTGATTTCTTTTGTGAGAACACGTGTGTACCGCTCTTCCTCTGAGGAGGTTGAGGCGGTCAGGGGCTGCTGGGCGGAGCAGTCCCAGCCGTGTTCCAGCCCCACGTGCCGGGGGTGTCACTTTTGTACTCCGCAGACGCTAGAGTCAAAGTGGCGTTCCCAGGCCGAAGGCTTCTAGTGGAAAGCAGTTCTATGGACCGTTGTTTTCGCTGGATAGCCTTCATCATAATGTCCTGACGCCTAGGACGTTTTGAGGGTCAGCTCCCTCTGGGGAAGAGTGGTGTACACCGCATTAAACGGTGCCCGTCTCTCCTCAGTGCCCTCAGGAGATCGTTCTGCCAACCCTGCTGGTGTTCCAGGCCGCAGCGATCTCCGGCGAGCGCTTCTCTCAGTTACCGCCCGGAAACGTAGCGGTGCTGAGAGGCTCGCTACCTCTACGGAGGTCTCTAGAGCAGCTGGTACGGTCGTCCCCTGCCGGTCCACTGCTTCAGGGCACCGAGCTAGTGACTCTAGGCGCACCAGAAGCCAGTCTCGCGAGACTGGTTCCCTTAGGAGGTCACATGGCGGTGTGGGAGCCCCTGCCAAGTGTACTTCACGGGGTCCTGCCCCGAGCAGGCTCTTGTCTAGTCTTCCTAGCAGTTGATGTGGGTCTGAGGACCGTAGTTTTTAGGAGACTTCAGCTATGAGAGTCCTGATGCTGCGGCTCAGGACCTTGGAGGGCAGGCCCCTCTGGGGAAGAGTGGTGTACACCGCATTACACGGTGCCCGTCTCTCCTCAGTGCCCTCAGGAGATCGATCTGCCAACCCTGCCGGTGTTCCAGGGCGCAATGGTCTCCAGGGAGCGCTTCTCTCAGTTACCGCCCGGAACTCTCTCTGAGGAATGGAGACCATCGAGGTGGTCCCTCCTTGAGTTGCAGAGTCCAGGTCCTACAGCCGGTACTTCACTGTTCCGAGGAAGGATGAGGTGTTGTGTCCTTTTCTAGATCTGTGCTTTTTGAACCTCTCAGTCAGGGGACTGAAGTTTAGCACGACTGCACAGGCCAAGTCTGAGGACTGGTGTGTCATGATCTATCAAAAGATGCACTTATCTCCATCCTTCTTCATCGGAAGTTCCTGAGGTTTGCTTTTGTGGGCAAAAGCCTACCAGTAAGGATCTTCCACTGGCCTTGAACTCTCACCCCACACTTTCCCGACTCAACCACATTGTTGATTGGTTGATATCAGCTGAATCTAAGCCGATGGCGGTTCGGCACCGAGGTGTCGTTCTCGCTCACATGAAAGAGCTGGGGTTAAGACTTAACGCCAAGAAAAGTGTGCTTTCTCCAGTTCAGAGAACCACTTATCTGGGCATGGTGTGGGATTCGACCACGATGCAGGCAAGTATGTCACCTGCTCAGATCGAGTCGATCCTCACTGCAGTCGCGAGAGTGAGAGAAGGCTGGTCACTCACAGTCAAGCAGTCACGGAGATTGCTGGGTCTGATGGCAGCTGCGTCCAACGCGAATACTATTGGCCTGCTGTACATGAGACCCCTACAGTGGTGTCTCAAGACCAAGGGGTTCTGCCTGAGGGGAAACCCACTTCACATGCTAAAGGTCACGCGGCACTGCCTACGTGCCTTAGATATGTGGAGGAAGCCTTGGTTCTTGTCCCAGGGCCCGGTGCTGGGAGCTCCTTGTCGCCACGGTATGTTAGCGACGGACGCGTCCCTCACCGGCTGGGGTGCGGTCATGAGTGGCCACCCTGCCCGTGGTCTGTGGAGTGGTCGCCATCTGACATGGCACATCAACTGCCTGGAGATGCTGGCCGTGCTTTGTGCACTTCGTTATTTTCTCCCAGACCTAAGAGGTCACCATGTGTTGGTGTGCACCGACAACACAGCGGTGGTCTCTTACATCATCAATCAAGGAGTTCTGCACTCACGCTGTTTATACAACTAGCGTACCAGATCCTTGTGTGGGCCCAGGACGAATTCCTCTCGCTCAGAGCAGTTCACATTCCTGGGCATCTTAATATGGGAGCAGACATCCTGTTGAGGCAGGGGCCGAGGCCCGGGGAATGGCGGCTTCACACTGAGGTGATGAAGCAGAGTATGAGATGTTGGCCAGACTCGGGTGGATCTGTTTGCGACTCGAGAGACATCACACTGTCCCCTCTGGCTTCCTCTGACTCATCCAGCTCCACTGGGGCTGGACGCCATAGTACAGACATGGCCGAGGCTCCATCTGTACATTTTCCCCCAATTGCTCTGCTCTCAGGAGTTCTGGAGAGAGTGCACTGGGACGGAGTTGAGCTGCTGTTAGTAGCCCCGTTCTGGACGGGCCGGGTATGGTTCCTGGGCCTGATTTCTCTTTTTGACGGCACTCCTTGGGAGGTTCCTGTCAGGAGAGATCTCCTCTCGCAGGCGGAGGCTGCGCCCCCGCATGGAGCTTAGAGGCTGTAGGTGTTGTCTCTGAGGAGGCACAACTCTTAGCTTCTGGTCTCTCAACCGAGGTTGTAAGACCGTTCTCCAATCCAGAGCTCCCTCAATGAGGAAACTGTATGCCTTGAAGTGGAAGCTTTCACTTCTTGGTGTGGAGACCGCCAGCTCGACCCAGTTAACTGCCCAGATGGTACAGTGCTGGAGTTCCTGCAGGCTCTTTGCAGGGTTGACCCACTCCACCTTGAAGGTCTACGTGGCGGCCATGGTGGCCTACCACGCCCCTCTCGGTGGCCAGTCAGTGAGCAGAAACCCTCTGGTTACATGTTTCCTCCATGGTGCGCTGAGGCTGAGGCCTCCGGCCAGAAGAAGCTTAAGCTAAGCGGTGATCAGGATGCTGCCCTAAGTCTAGAGGCCTCTGATCTCCCCTGTCCTGGGGGTCAAGACTCAATTCAACAAGATTTTTCAGAAAAATTAATACAAGAAGAAGTCAGCCAGACGATGAACATTATTAACAGCAATTATTATATGATGCCATCACACTTGTAGCAATATTTGTTAGTTCTGTTTGTTGATTAAGGGTTAGCATCATCTGGGGCATTTGATCAGATTCAACTGCAATCACAATTTATGAGATGCATTATTTGAATGCTTGGAAAAAGATGTGTTTTTAATCTAGATTTAAATAGAGAGAGTATGTCTGAACCCCAAACATTATCAGGAAGGCTATTCCAGAGTTTGGGAGCCAAATTTGAAAAAGCTCTACCAGCTTTAGTGGACTTTGTCTAGGAACTATCAGAAGTCCAGCGTTTTGTGACCTTAGGGAGCGTGATGGATTGTAACGTGGTAGAAGACTAGTTAGGTATGCAGGAGCTAAACCATTTAGGGTCTTAGAGGTAAGTAATGATAATTTGTAACTGATACAGAACTTAATAGGTAGCCAGTGCAGAGACTGTAAAATTGGGGTAATATAATATATTATATATTTTCTTGACCTGGTCAGGGGTCTAGCTGCTGCATTTTGGACTACCTGTAGCTTGTTTATTGAAGATGCAGGACAACCACCTAGAAGTGCATTACAATAGTCCAGTCTAGAGGTCATAAATGCATGAACTAGCTTTTCTGCATCAGAAACTGGTAACATGTTTGGTAGCTTGGCAATATTTCTAAGATGGAAGAATGCAGTTTTTGTCACAAGGGAAATATGGTTTTCAAAAGACAAGTTGCTGTCTAATATAACACCCAGATTTTTGACTGTAGAGAAAGTAACAGTACATCCGTCTAGTTGCAAACTGCTGTCTACTAGATTCTGTGTACTGTATTTTGGTCCAATAATTAATATCTCTGTCTTATCCGAATTTAATATGAAAAAATTATTGGTCATCCAATCTTTTACATTTTTTAACACACTCTGTTAGCTTAGATAATGTAGATGTTTCATTTGGTCTCATTGAGATATACAGTATAGCAGAGTATCTTCAGCATAACAGTGGAAACTAATCCTGTATTTTCTAATAATATTACCAAGGGGCAACATGTATATTTAAAATAGAAGGGGACCTAGGACGGATCCTTGTGGCACTCCATATTTTTCTGGTGATAAATGAGATGACTCCCAATTTAAATAAACAAAATGGTAGCGATCGGACAAGTAGGATCTAAACCATATTAGAGCCTGCCCTTCAATATCTGTATAGTTTTGTAATCGATCTATGAGTATGTCATGATCTATGGTGTCTATGGTTATCTATGGTGGTAAAACTAGCAATGAGATGCAGCCTTGATCTTAAACAAGAAGCAGGTCATTTGTAATTTCAACAAGTACAGTTTCTGTGCTATGGTGGGTCCTGAAACCTGACTGAAATTCTTCATACAGAAAATTTTTTTTTTTTTGCAGGAAGGAGCTCAACTGAGCAGACACAACTTTTTCAAAAAATTTAGATAAAAATGGAAGATTTGAATTAGGCCTATAATTTGCCAGTTCACTAGGATCTAGTTTTGGTTTCTTAATAAGAGACGAAATAACTTACAACTTAAATGGTTTTGGGACTTGACCTAAAGATAACGACGAGTTAATAATATTGAGAAGCACAGATAAACACCAGCAGACAGCTCTGGGTTCTATTCAAAGTATTTCTAGTGCCAAATTAAGACGGGGGACTTCGACCCATTCTAGACTTACGAAGCACTGAACGAATTCATAAAGGTGATGAATTCAAAACTCAAAATGCTGACTACAGCACAAACTCTAGAATCCATAGAACTGGGAGAATGGTTCACTTCCATAGACTTGAAGGATGCCTAATTCCACATACCCATCTGTCAGGATCACTGCCCGTTTCTTTGCCTTGCCTTTCAAGATCGGGTTTATCAGTTCAGGGTCCTTCAATTTGGACTGTCTCTGTCTCCAAGGGCCTTCACCAGGGTGGTAGCAGCCCTTCGTCCTCTTCAATGTGCAGGTTTGAAAATTCTGTAATACCTGGAAGACTGGCTAATTTGTGCTCCTTCTCGCATCCAAGTCATGAAGGACACAGAAATGGTGCTCCAACATGTCCAGTCTCTCGGGTTCAAAGTAAACTGGGAAAAGAGCAATCTAATTCCCAGACAACAGACCGTGCTTGTGGGAATTTAGCTAGATTCCCAACTGATGACTGCAACTTTATCACCCCAGAGAGTGGTACAGTTGGTCAGTCTAACGCAATAATTCCATCCGAACAAGAGAGTGAAGTTAATTCAGTTTCAGCGAATGTTGGGCATGATTGCAGCAGCAGCAGCAGCTGTGGTCCCACTCTGCCTTCTCAAAACCCGTCCACTACAACGTTGGTTGAACAACTTTCACTTGCATCCCAAATTACACAGACATTTAAGGATAAAGGTTACACGAAGGTGTGTCCAAATGTTACACCCTTGGAAGTCGTTACCATCACAAGGGGTTCCTCTAGGCAACATCCCAGCGAGACGGTCTGTGATAATGACAGATTGCTCTCTAACAGGGTGGGGAGCAAATATTGGCAAACACCCTTTGGTGTCTCAATTTCTCAAGGGTGCAAAACGCCTGCGACCAGGGAAAATTATGAGATCACCTGCTTTGGACCTTTCTATTGTCTTACACTCACTGGCCAAAGCACCTTTTGAACCTTTGGAGCAAGCAGATTTCAAGTTTTTGACATGGAAAACCGTGTTCCTACTGACGATATGTTAAGCCAAGAGAGTTGGTGAATTGCATGCTTTATCAGTCAGTGAAGACTGCTTGAGATGGAAGGCAGAAAACAGGGCACTGAAGGGGGTAGCACTCTCAGATATCTGTGCCACAGCCTCTTGGAGCAGCTCATGCATGTTTACAAGATTTTATAGGATTAATGTGGCAAATCCAAATCATTTTGGGTCTGCGGTTTTATCTGCCGCTAAATAAACAGGGGAGAGAAAAATATACTAGTCCCTCGTGACCCTGGTGGTATAAGTCATCCAAGGTAAGACCGTGGTGACGGTCTGAGTGAGGTCGAAATAGATCGGAAGTTATGACTATAACTATGGATCTATGAGACCGAACGATGACCGTCACCATCCTTTGTCACTCAGGACGAACTGGGGCGCTCCAGGCAAGAGGAAGTGGTTGGTTCACCTGGATGTTATATAGCCAACCCCTTAGGTCAGTCACCTGACATTGTTGATATTAGGTCTCAAGGATAGGTGGAGGAATGGCGTCATTCAAGTTAAGACCGTGGTGACGGTCATCGTTCGGTCTCATAGATCCATATTTATAATCATAACTTATGATATGCTCTGCCCTGGCAATTTTTATAGCCTGTCTATAGCTGGACGTACTGTTTATCCACGCAATTCTAAAAACTTCCAAGTTTGTTTTTCTCCATTTTGCTCTCAAGACTTGGAGTTTCTTTCTTGAGAGAGTGGGTATTACTGTTATACCATGGCACAGTACGTTTTTCTCTAACCTTTTTCAATTTGATGGGGGCAACAGCTTCTAATGTATTAGAGAAAATAGTGAACATGTTGTCAGTCATTTCGTCTAGTTCATGTGTATTTTTGGGTACAAATAGCAGTTGAGATAAATCAGGCAGTTATTTTGCAATTTATTTGCAAGTCTTTGGTGGCTGGAAAAATAATTCTGCCCAGACGGTAACACTGAGCCAAATAGTTAATATCAGTGATACGCAACATGCACGATACAAGGAAATGGTCTGTAACATCATCACTTTGAGGCACGACATCTATATCAGTAAAATCAATTCCATTGGATATAATTAAATCTAGAGTATGATTAAAATTATTAGTAGGACCGGTGACATTTTGCTTGACTCCAAAAGAGTTTATTAGGCCAGTAAATGCAAGTAACCAGAATGTCTGAGTGGAAATCTGCAAATTCTTTTAGGAATTCTGTATACGGCCCTGGTGGTCTATACACAGTAGTCAGAGCAAGAGACACAATAGATTTCTTTTGCATATCTGACAGGGTAACATTAAGCAGAAGTATTTTGAATTAGTTAAATCTGTATACTGTTTTCTGGGTAACATTGAGAATATCACTATATATTGCTGCAACACCTCCGTCACAACCAATCTGACGGGGCTCATGCTTATAACAGTAGTTAGGTGGAGTCGACTCATTTATACCAATATAATCTTTTGGTTTTAGCCAGGTTTCAGTCAAGAAGAGTACCTAAAAACTATTATCTGTTAGAGCAGGTAACAACCATAAATGGACATTGACTTGTAAGGCAGAATCAGATCAGAAACTCAACTAATTTGTGCACAAGAGTTTTATTAAGTCAAGTCAAGTCACCTTTATTTATATAGCGCTTTAAACAAAATACATTGTGTCAAAGCAACCGAACAATATTCATTAGGAAAACAGTGTGTCAATAATGCAAAATGACAGTTAAAGGCAGTTCATCATTTAATTAATTGATGTCATGATCTCACTTCATTTTAAATAGTAGCTGTGCAATCATTTGCGATCAAGTCAAATGATATCGCTGTAAATTAAGTGACCCCAACTAAACATGCCAGAGGCGACAGCGGCAAGGAACCAAAACTCCATCGGTGACAGAATGGAGAAAAAACCTTGGGAGAAACCAGGCTCAGTTGGGGGTCAGTTCTCCTCTGGCCAGATGAAACCAGTAGTTCAATTCCAGACTGCAGCAAAGTCAGATTGTGCAGAAGAATCATCTGTTTCCTGTGGTCTTGTCCTGGTGCTCCTCTGAGACAAGGGGCCCTATTTTAACGATCTGAAACGCAAGTGTCAAAGCGTGAAGCGCAAGTAACTTTGTGGGCGGGTCTCGGCGCTGTTGCTATTTTCCCGGCGGGATAAATGGCTCTTGCGCCCGGCGCAAATCTAAAATGGGTTGGTCTGAAGTAGCTTCATTATTCATAGGTGTGGTTTGGGCGTAACGTGAAATAAACCAATCAGAGCGTCATCCAACATTCCCTTTAAAAGCAGGTGCGCAAGTTCCATTATGGATTGCTATTATTATGGCGTATTTACCAGGCGCACGCCAGGAGCGGTTCACAGCCGAGGAGACTGATGTTCTTGTAAGAGCAGTGAAAGACAGAGAAGTTGTGTTGTATGGGGATGGGAGAAACCCACCCAAAATTGCGTCGGTTAAACAGGCGTGGGAGGAAATAGCCACAATTGTTTCATCGATTTATTTTCCTGGTTCTTGACGGACAAACATATTTGTCAGATGTCCTTATATACATATATGTCTTGCCACTATAGGGCAAACAGGTCTGATCCTTAATTACTACAATTAGCCTGAATAATTTGTAAGCTAGATTTATGCCTATTTTTTCACATCTTCGTGGCACACCACAATGATTTCCGTCATCTCATGTGTTAATATTTTTTTAGTGTAACAATTTATGATTTGCAAAAATAACTGTTGCATCTGTGTAGATTACATGAGCAAAGTGTATGCGCGTTGTGCACGCTATACATTATGGTCAAGCATGCGCCCTTAAAATAGCATAATGATCAACGCGCAACGCGCCACTGACTTTAGACTAGGTTTTTTCTGGTCAGTGGCGCAATTGTTTAATGAAACAGCAAAATAGCACCAGGGATTGTTTGCGCCGGAACACGCCTCCTTTTTTGCGCTGAACCGCCCAGGGAGCGCAAGTTCATTCACTAGTTTAGCGACGTGCTTCTGTGGAGGGAAAAGCGCGCTTTGCGCGGGTGCAAAATAGGAATGACACATGCGTCTGTGTACAAAGTCAATTGCGCTGGGTGCAAGATAGGGCCCAAGGTCTTTACAGGGGATCTGTATCTGGGCTCTAGTTGTCCTGGTCTCCGCTGTCTTTCAGGGATGTAGAGGTCCTTTCTAGATGCTGATCCACCATCTGGTCTGGATACGTACTGGATCCGGGTGACTGCAGTGACCCTCTGATCTGGATACAGACTGGATCTGGTGGCTACGGTGACCTCGGAATAAGAGAGAAACAGACAAATATTAGCGTAGATGCCATTCTTCTAATGATCTAGCAAGTACATCAGGGAACTTGATGGAGGTGGAGGATTATAATGCAAATAGAGCTCATTCAAATACTGAGGTGCTAAACCATTCAGGGCTTTATAAGTAATAAGCAATATTTTAAAATCTATACGATGTTTGATAGGGAGCCAGTGCAGTGTGGACAGGACCGGGCTAATATGGTCATACTTCCTGGTTCTAGTAAGAACTCTTGCTGCTGCATTTTGGACTAGCTGTAGTTTGTTTACTAAGCGTGCAGAACAACCACCCAATAAAGCATTACAATAATCTAACCTTGGGGTCATAAACACATGGATTAACATTTCTGCATTTGACATTGAGAGCATAGGCCGTAATTTAGATTATTTTTGAGATGGAAAAATGCAGTTTTACAAATGTTAGAAACATAGCTTTCTATGGAAAGATTGCTTTTAAATAGCACACCTAGGTTCCTAACTGATGACGAAGAATTGACAGAGCAGCCATCAAGTCTTAGACAGAGTTCTAGATTATTACATGCAGAGTTTTTAGGTTCCTATAATTAACACCTCAGTTTTTTTTTTTTTTCAGAAAACTTCAAAAGCTTGTGGGTTTGATTCCCAGGGAACACACATAGTTGTAAAACAATGTATAGGCTGAATGCACTGTAAGTTGATTTGGATAAACGTGTCTGCTAAATGCATAAGGTTAATTATATCTCCCAAGGGTAACATGAAAAGTAATGGCCTTAGTACTGAGCCTTGAAGTACTCCATACTACACTTGTGATTGATATGATTCCTTTTCATTCACTGCTACAAATTGATGGCAGTCAGATAAGTATTATTTAAATCATGCTAATGCACTTCAATTAGTGCGAGAAAAGTTTTCTAGTCTATTCAAGAGAATGCTGTTGTCAATAGTGTTGAAAGCAGCACTAAGATTCAATAGCACAAATAGAGAGATACAACCATGCCGTACTACGGTCTAAATCCTAACTGTAAATCCTCAAAGATACCATTTTATTCTAAGGAATATGATTGTGATACTACCTTTTCTAGTATCTTTGGCAGAAAAGGAAAATTAAAGATTGGTCTGTAATTAATTAGTTCTTTGGGGTCTAGTTGTGTGTTTTTGATGAGAGGCTTAATAACAGCCAGTTTGAAGGGTTTAAAGTGCCTTTTATTTGTATGTACCTGAACCCATTGTAACAGTTGAAAATGTGCATTTAGTAGTAGGATAACAAATAGGATTTGATAATTTTGCGTCTGCATCACGTAAAGCGGTAGTGGTGGTGTTTTTGAAAAGGTGAAGCACTGGAAAGATGGTGTCATATGCTGAGATAAGTGTTTACAGCAGTGTTTTTTATTTATAGTCCTAAATATCAATCTAATAAAAATTAAATGTTTAATTCTATTGAACTTTAAGGAAAAATTGGCAATATGGTTATCACAGAAAAGAAAATTTAATGTTGAAGAATAAAATGATGTTGTCATGATTTTAATTACATTAATTTATAAAGTAACTATAAAGTAACTTATTTATGATGTATTCTAAAAGTATGTTTGAATGTTTATATAAGACGAAAAAGAATATATAATTTCTATTAATGATTCAATTGATATTTATTGTAAATTATAGAAGAACTTAAAAGTCAATGTCTCTCTCTCACAAACACACACTTTTGGACACATCTTTTGGTCTAGCAATGGCAGATCCTGTGGCATAAAGCACAATTCCACAATACATCCAAGAACACTTCACATAACACCCGATGTACTTTCTACATCATTAGAAGAATGGCATCTACGCTAATATTAGTCTGTTTCTCTCTTGTTCCGAGGTCACCGTAGCCACCAGATCCAGTCTGTATCCAGATCAGAGGGTCACTGCAGTCACCCGGATCCAGTACGTATCCAGACCAGATGGTGGATCAGCACCTAGAAAGGACCTCTACTGCCCTGAAAGACAGCGGAGACCAGGACAACTAGAGCCCAGATACAGATCCCCTGTAAAGACCTTGTCTCAGAGGACCACCAGGACAAGACCACAGGAAACAGATGATTCTTCTGCACAATCTGACTTTGCTGCAGCCTGGAATTGAACTACTGGTTTCATCTGGCCAGAGGAGAACTGACCCCAACTGAGCCTGGTTTCTCCCAAGGTTTTTTCTCCATTCTGTCACCGATGGAGTTTCGGTTCCTTGCCGCCGTCGCCTCTGGCTTGCTTAGTTGGGGGACACTGCTGAATATTGGGTTACATTACACTGTAGGCAAACCTACTGGCTAAAAGGAACATGATTGACTGCAGATATCATTATTATTAGAGTATGATTCATTAAAGAATATTTATGAATAAATTAATATTTAGCTGCTTTATCTACTTTTCCCTAAACAAAAGAGCTGTGCTGATGACATTTTTACAAGTTTAGTTTGGTTCCTTTGACAATAAACCAACTGGCCTTTGGATTACTAAAAAAAAAAAAAAAACCTCTGTGGACAACAAAAACTTAAGATTTTTAAATGATCATTCTCCCAAACTTTTTACACAACTTGGTAATAAAGGAACTACACCACATGACGTCACATGAACGTTACCACCAGTCATTATTTAAAAATAGTTTCCCTGAGAGTTTGAGTTAAATTAGTTAGCAAAAGTGTGATTAAACACACTAAGGGCCCTATTTTAACGATCTGAAACGCAAGTGTCAAAGCGCGAAGCGCAAGTAAGTTTGTGGGCGGGTCTCGGCGCTGTTGCTATTTTCCCGGCAGGATAAATGGCTCTTGCGCCCGGCGCAAATCTAAAATGGGTTGGTCTGTAGTAGCTTCATTATTCATAGGTGTGGTTTGGGCGTAACGTGAAATAAACCAATCAGAGCGTCATCCAACATTCCCTTTAAAAGCAGGTGCGCAAGTTCCATTATGGATTGCTATTATTATGGCGTATTTACCAGGCGCACGCCAGGAGCGGTTCACAGCCGAGGAGACTGATGTTCTTGTAAGAGCAGTGAAAGACAGAGAAGTTGTGTTGTATGGGGATGGGAGAAACCCACCCAAAATAGCGTCATGATTTCCGTCATCTCATGTGTTAATATTTTTTTTAGTGTAACAATTTATGATTTGCAAAAATAACTATTGCATCTGTGTAGATTACATGAGCAAAGTGTATGCGCGTTGTGCACGCTATACATTATGGTCAAGCATGCGCCCTTAAAATAGCATAATGAACAACGCGCAACGCGCCACTGACTTTAGACTAGGTTTTTTCTGGTCAGTGGCGCAATTGTTTAATGGAACAGCAAAATAGCACCAGGGATTGTTTGCGCCGGAACACGCCTCCTTTTTTGCGCTGAACCGCCCAGGGAGCGCAAGTTCATTCACTAGTTTAGCGACGAGCTTCTGTGGAGGGAAAAGCGCGCTTTGCGCAGGTGCAAAATAGGAATGACACATGCGTCTGTGTACAAAGTCAATTGCGCTGGGTGCAAGATAGGGCCCTAAGACTGAGAGCGACTAGTGGATGAGTTTACTTGTTCACTGTGATGAACTTTAATGTCCCAGACAACCTCTGGAGTCCCATTTAGACACTTACTGGAATCCGCCTTTTCCAACACAAATAAAAAAATAAAGTGATAAAATCCCATGGCTATATTAGCAATCATTTTATGTAGTAGAATAAAACATGAGATTCTTAAGCTTGAGTTCACCACAGACCTTATTTCAGTTATTTAACATAAAAACACATTTAAAAAAAAAAAAAGAAAAAAGAAAAATATAAATATATTATTTTTTTTATTTTTTAATCACCTTAGCAATGGCTGACTTAATGACTAATGACAATAAAACAGGAAATGACATTTAAATAGCTTTGGAAATGTTTTTATTAATTATCTTTTTGAAACACAAATGAGGTTGTGACACTAATAAAACAAAGCATCATAATTCAGAATCATCTCAGTTTGAATATACTGTTGCTATGTTTCTTAGATTTATTATTCCTCTGTTTTACAGCACAGACATTTATTTCTAAACAGTATGAAGGTCTAAATACAATGATTTGAGGCTCCACAAACTGTACAGAAGCTCACAGGCAGAGCTGTTTAGGGTTTGTATCAGCGCTTCATGAGGATCGATGAAAACTGTCTGTTCACTCCAACTCCAGCATTTTCAGTATTTTAAACACAGTTTACACAACTGAGCAGCTATCAACATTTGAATGATTCTTCAATCTGTCATGACACACATGATAAAACGTCCTTTACTAAGTGCTCTAAAGCTTGTCGGCTCTTTCACAGTGACAGCAGGGGTACGATGAAGTAGTGCAACAAAAATCTTCACGATCATCGGTGAGATGAGCTATTATCGACAGGGCACAGGAGCTTCAACATCATTATTAGTATGTGATTATCAGCTCAATGAACATGGGTTTTCAAGATTAGCGGTCGACTCAAATGGGTTGAGAAACTTCACATTATGACGTGTCTCCAGCTGACAGCTTCGCGGGTTAAGGCTTACGAAACTACAGTCTAAGAATATACAGGTAGAGACGTGATCTAGGATCAGGGTATTTCTTGTGCTAAGGCTGACAAATCCTGCAGTTCCTGAATGAATGAGCTTTCAGATGTACAGAGTCTGTGAAGTGAGCCACAACAGCTCATCTAAAAGCCTATCTAACTGTGTACTCACATCAGCTAGAGCTTTCTATGAAGGCTCAGGACGTGACCAGAAGCTCTGCAGTAATTGCCAGTAATGAATCATGTAAACTTTGACAGTGGCCGATTACAGTGCACCTTTTTTTTTTTAAGGCTATTTTGACAAAAGCGTCACAAGTGTTTATGAAGTGCTTATAAACGGTCTCTTCTAGAGATTTGTACTTGGCAGTTAACGACAGCACAGATACATGAGAAAATGAGGGCTGTATTTAGGAGGATATAAAAGAGGGCTACCCTGTGATCAAGATCCATTCAGCCTGGAATAAAGCACTGCACACTCATTTTCTGAAACATCTTGTATGTGTGGATGGCAGTGAGTGCAGTGTGTGTGTGTGTGTGTGTGTGTTAGTCGTCTCCACAAGGTTGTGGCAGAGCTGCTCATATGCAGGAGTTTTCTTGATGTATTTCTACACAGTGTCGTGTGTTTGTGTGTGACTTCAGGATGGCCAGTGTTCTGCAGGAGTGTGTGTCTTCATCACTGTATGTGTGTGTGTCTCTATGCCAGAGTGTAATCAAACTGGCCCTTCTCGAGGCCGTCCAGACCGTCTGCCCAGGTGGAGGTGGGCATGCTGCGGTAGGGGTCCAGCAGGATGCGGAAGCAGCGCACGATCAGCATGCAGAGGAAGACGAAGAGGAAGATGACGAAGGCAAAGGTGGTCTTCTGCTCCAGGGTCATGCCGGCTCCCGCCACAGGCCCCCCTGTCTGGAGGGAGGAGGTGAACGGCTCGGCCTCCATCAGCCAGGACATCTGCAGCGGCTCGTCCCACAGCAGACGCTCACGCATCCTCACACGCAGGGGCCCCACATCCTCCACGTAGACCTCATCTACACACACACACACACACACACAGACAGAGACTGAATGATCAAACCTGTGACACTTCCACTGTAGCTTCCTCACTAAACAGCTGCAAGTAACTGTCAAATCCAAGCGTGGACTTCTTCATTATCTGGCTCGGCTCGGTGTTCATCTTCAGTTCTCTCTTCACAGCAGTTCAGTCAGTCACTGTTTGAGTAAATGAATTACTCCGGGATATTGGTTTGTTTGAACTCAGAGGGAGTGTCAGACACATTAAAAAAGTTAACAGCTTAAGTCATTTGTGGATTAATGCGTATTAGAGATGCAAACCTTTAAAATGATTCAGTTCGATTTGGTGAACTGGTTCAGGAAGATCTGGTTACATCGAATGATTCATGAACCGGATATCACAAACTGCTTTGTTTTGAACTATCTCTCACAACAGACACGGAAGAGAAGACAATGCTGAATAAAGTCGTCGTTTTTGCTATTTTTGGACCAAAATGTATATTCGATGCTTCAGAATATTCTAACGGACCCTCTGATGTCACATGGACTACTTTGATGATGTTTTTCTCACCTTTCTGGACATGGACAGTAGACCGTACACACAGCTTCAATGGAGGGACTGAGAGCTCTCGGACTAAATCTAAAATATCTTAAACTGTTCTGAAGATAAACGGAGGTCTTACGGGTTTGGAACGACATGAGGGAGAGTTATTAATTACATAATTTAGATTATTGGGTGAACTAACCCTTCAACAATGCAGATTTTCTCAGCACTGGGCATTGTAGCCAATGTTGAATCCATGATCAGAGTTTGGTTCAGGGCAAGCTTATATACTCAACAAATCTACTCATCATAACCAACATATGCAGACACAAGTAACAATGTCATTATAAAGTATAGATGGTTTCAATGATCATAAAAGGAGTTTTGGCCAAACTTGCACTGAACTGAAGTAACTGACTATTATTTTAAGTATTAAACTTTCTATACATAACATCCAAATCCGTCACATCGTGTAACCTGATGGACATACTTGGTACTAAAAAAGACACTGATCCTCAGGTGGTTTTCTGTGCACGTGATCAGAGACGGAGTGAAATATGAACAATTACAGACTACTTTAGGCTTTGGGTGTGCATTTAAATGAACAAACCTCAAATTGTCATATGAATTAGTTGTTTGTCCATTTCTATTCCATTATTATTATTCTTCTGACAGCTACTTTATATTTGACTCGATCATTCTCGCACTGGCCGTCTCATGGATCTCATGGTCACAAACTCTCCAGACTGATCATTAGTCAGAGGTTAGGACTACTTAACTGAGGTTATGGCTAGTACTATGAAGTATGCTGAACCTTGTTTACTAGTACTCCATAGTTAATGGAATTGTAGATTTGTGGAAACATAAGACTTTACTTAATCTACTTGAGAAAATAATGTCAGAGTAAGTCAGAATAAAATCAAATGTAACAATTTATTGTCAGACAGGTAAATATGTATAATGCCAATTGCTTAGTCAATTCAGAGATATCAAATTAAATCAATACAAGACATCAATATCTCAAAATACATCTAAAAAAATAAAAGATGCATACCTGACTTCTGGAAAATTAATAGTATAGTGTGTGTGAACACTACTGGCTCATCTGACTACAGAAGACCCTGATCCTCTTGAAACATTCACTTAAATACTCAGACCAAGACAGACATCCTCCAAATAAAGACAGGAACGAACCATTGGAATTGCCATTGATCAAGCAAAGTTTACACTTTTTGGGGACGGATGCAAAATTAGCATGAAAGACTACACAAAATATCTCTAAACTCATAAAATCTGTATTAACTTTATTCTGCGTCTTGTAAGATTGATTTGACTTGAGACAAATGATTCCAAACAGGACTGTGAATATCACTTCATTCATGTAGAACATGATATTATGCTGCTGGTCATTCTGAGTGAAGGAAGTGAAGGAAGTGGACGAACAGATGTATAGGTGATTGTGTAACTGTGACTTCAGCAATTAAACTCTTACTGACATGATCAGGGACTAAATTAAAAGTAAACAGCCATTTCCCAAAGGTGAGAATCCTTCAGAAGGTCAGCAGAGACCATGTTCTTCCACAACAAATCTACTTTTATTCCATGTGAATCTGCTGTAGTATCACTAACATGTGTCAGCTGGTGTTGATCAGTGTCTGTCTGTGCAGACAGTCTTATGATTGATATATTCTTCCTTAATACCTAATAAAAACCCAGATGGAGAAAACGGGTCATTTTGGCAGCTAGGTTTCAACGAAAGCCAGATTTTGAGAGTTCTGAACGGTACAGTGTTTTTAAAGCACAATCACCTGTTAAACGACAAAAGATCAATGACGATATGATTTCTAAACTCGTGACCCCAGATTTGAGAATAATTAAATAGACGAGTCCACTAGGTAGTGCACACGAGCCGAAAGCACCCATCTGTAGCTCCTCACATGCAATCAGTTTCCAGAAATAATCTAGCTGGAATCAGATAATAATGCATTTTAAAATAATAATGATCCGATTACAGTTAGTCTTTTTTTGAGCGAATTGGCAGTTAATTCACTGATTCTCACTAATTATCCTTTCTTTCCTCAGCTGACGAATGCACTTTTCTAACAGATATTTCAAGATAACATTGTCTTGTAAATTCAACAAGTTTTGTGGTGATCAAATATATCAAATTAACATGAACATATTTAATGCAAAGAAATGCATAATAAACATCTTTAATGTAGTTTTGAAATCTGAGCCAGGCTATAAATGAGACCAATGACAGATTTCGATCCTTAGTTAAATTTAGTGTTGCCACATTATGGATGATGCTTATTTAAATGTGTTCCCTTCATCCTGATATCTGCTCTCACACACCTTCATCCAGTGAGGAGCTGAAACTGTTAATAACGGATTTCACTGCAGTCAAACTAAATCTACCACAGCCTTCATTCCTGACCTCTGGAGCACAGAAATACAGCCGCTGAGCTCTAACAAGAGGAATATGGAATGTGTGATGCTCCAAAACACTGTACACTATATTCAAGGGCTCAAAGTTTCCTATGAGAAGTGGTGAATGAATGCAAATTATACTGCAGTAAGGGTAAGCAGGAGAGAGAGAGAGAGATCACTTCAGCAGTGTGGGATGCAGAGGTCACTGCGTCTCTATTAACAGACAAGATCACTTCAGCTCACCGGTCATCTGTCCAAATCACTCATATTACACAGATTTTAGTGTTGAGACATCAACTGCAGTTTACATGAAAACAAGAATCTGAAAGTGATCTGCATAAGCACGTGTTCACATCACATTGTGTTGATTATAATTTATATCACTGCAAATTTTCTGATTTAACTTTTGATGACTTTTTTCCTGGTTAATTGTTTTAATATGCAAGCAAAATAAGAATGAAAAGCAGGCTGTGGTTAACACACACACACACACAGGTAGTGTTACTGTGAAAGTTGCTGCAGAGATTTCATAACGGTGATGTTCAGACTCATAACTGCGGAAAGAGATCAATGACCTGATCAAATATGCATAAGTCATGTTTCCACATCTGAATGATCATTAGGTGCATCTGTATTTCACACTGACTGAACTCGACAGAGAAACGCATAATGATTCATCTGAGAGAGATGTGAACTTGTGCTGAGGCGACACCCTTTTACTGCAGTCAGGAGCTGTAAGGTGAACTAGTGTGATCTTCTGCAGTGGCTCATCTCCACCCACAGCGCTCTTCTATGGAAATAAGAGCGTTATTGATCTGCAACCATCAATGGATCAGCGCTGAATGTCAACAATCTGCTTGTGTCGCGATCGATCAACAAGTGAAATGACGAGAGTCGACACAAACAGCCACCCAATACAATGAAATAATCAATCACATATCGAAAAGATATGCAGATGACCACTAGTGAATGACATTTCATGATATTTGACTCGCACCTTTGTCTCCAAGTGAGAATGTGGGATCCATTTCCACAGTGAGAGTCAAATCCAGCGGTCTTCGCCCATTCTACACATCCACATCAGTCCACAGACGGCGGACAGAGCCGACACCGAGCGATTCACCGGTCGCTTTAAAATAACAAAGGAAGAAATAATACTGCTTCGTCTTGTAGAAGCGTGAACGCGATGCTGCGGCGCACACGCTCGCGCCCCAGCTGTGTGAGCGCGTGAGCGAATCTTGCCGTGGTGTTGGTTCCGAACCGAATTGATTCATTTGGATGAATCGGTTCGTGCTGAACTGAACTCTTCTCTTCTTTAGGGTAGCAGTCACCAAACCCACTTATTATTTATCTACTTATTTATTTATTTTACTTAACTGCACCCCCCCCCCCCCAAAGCGACTTAATGATTTATTTTAAATATTTGAAACAGTTCAAAGGAATCAATTATCTAAAATGAAGAATTCCCAGACTGAATTTGAGGCGTACTTAAAACTGAAAGATGAAAATGAAGAACAATTTAATCTGCAACAAATAGCATATTTTCTCCTCAAGGTCAATTGGTATTTACAAAAAAAGAAAAAAACAAAACAAAAAAAAACAACAACAACAACAACCAACTTGTAGATTCTATGGTACGCTAATAAGACAATAAAACCTAGAAATGTTATCTTAGGGATTATTTCTACCTAATCTAACCCATAAATTTCATTTTATTACTATAACAAAATGTAGTGTGATCAGATTAATATTTTGGGGTTTGATTAAAATCAAATAAATTTGATGTTACCAGCTGAAAAACTGCACATATTTAATGATGAAAACACTTAAAGGTGCACTAAGCAGTAAGCAATATTTGAAAAATGCTTCTGATCATCGTCTCAGAGCGGGTCCTAAAACACACTCTCTGCCAATCAGCAGTAAGGGGCGTGTCTCGTGATGAGCGGCAGAAGAGAGGGGATGCACTGCTGTGAGGGCACAGGACAGATATTAGCAGCTGTCAGTGCCCTTTCTAGGCATTAGTTATAGGCGGACTTCTAGGGTGCCACCTACATCCTGGCACTATATTGCTGTATTATAGCAGGGTTTTGATAAAGAGTAGCATGGTCACCCTGAAATATGACTGCCGTCCCCACTGGATCCCTCAACATAATTGGGCTAGAGTACTGTCAATCTGACGATGTCTGTATGTCATTGGATCAGAGAGCTGTCAAGTGCATGTAAAGTCTGCATTTGGAGCACTCATCAATGCCATTAGATCGATGTCAGTGCTTTGGCAAGACAAGGTTGTTGTTGTTGTTTTTTGTTTTTTTGTGGCCTTGCAATAAAGCTAAGTTCAAAGGCCAATTGAAAATATTGATACAGTAAATAAAGTGCACAAAATTAGTATTTTGCTTAGGCAGTATTTTTGCCAGTTGATAAATCATATTGCACAAGCATTTTTTGTGCCAATGCATTGTTAAAGATCAGTGTGCCATGAAATATTCTCATATGAACTTTAACAGCCAATTAAAAAAATAATGGTATATTCATTCACAAAAAGGGCAGAGCATCACATTATTTAAAGGGGAAGTTCACGCATTAATGAATAGCAAAGGATTAAGGAGCTGCTTTGATTCTTTTTATGCCACTGATCAGGCTTTTATAGGTATTTTGAGATAACAAGGGTTTTATAGGGTTGACTCAAATAATAATGCAATAACTGACACTTTAAATCAATGTTTAAAGCAACGACAAAACAATTTAACAAAAACAAAAAACAGATAAATATAAAAAGTAGCAATTTATAATATCTAAACATGTATCCAACATGAATTTATGTGTGAATTATGTGCAAATGATGTGCAATGTCTTAGCTATAGGGATTGTTACACAAGGCTATACAGGCATCTAGTGTCAACACAATGATAATACAGCTGAAAAAATTTGTAAAATGTTTATCAATTCACTCAATTTACAAATAATGTATTCAGAACTCACAAAGCCCTTTATAGCCATCATTTCAGAAGTGAGGGGGACAGAAATGAACAGCAAAAGTTGTAATGTTTTGAAATATTTTTACTATTTAAAACAACTGTAATTTATTTCTGTGATGCACTGCACAGCTGTATTTTCAGCATCATTACTCCAGTCTTCAGTGTAACATACTTCAGAAACATAGACAGTAAAAGAAATGGACACAGCGACCCCATTGGAACTCAATTGAGACAAGTGAAGCCCATTTTTAGCGTTTTTTAGCACTTCCGTTTCTGACACGCAGACTCAAACGAAGCTTGACGACGTCAGCAACCTGTCTGACAGATGTAAATCTTCTAGTAGCTGTGCGTGAAAACTGCCATCGTTAATCTTGCAGAGACGGTGAGCTCGAGCGGGGAGTTCTTTGTCGTGAGTGAGCAGGAGTAAGTATTCTGATTAATTATTTTATATAGTATTTTAAAATGTAACGCCAGTAAGCCATATTAAGTTAATTGCCTGCGAGCTTCTCCTCCTGTCTGTACGGTAATGCGACAGAGAGACGAGTGGTTATGATGCAATCGTTAGCCTATTTTTTTACAAAAACTGTTTCTACGGGGCCATAATGTAACATAGAAGTTAATGGAGCCCTTTATACATTGTTGTGTATCTTTAGAAATAAATAATGGACAAACGGAGTCTTTAAACGCCTCAGATGTAAAGTTATTCGCTGTCAAAGTGACACCAAAATGAATGGGAGTCAATGGGAATGCTAACGCAAGTGAAGTTCTGCTAAAAGATGGCAGCCCCCACCCGACTTCAACTTCCGGTCGAGTTCCTTGCCGCCTGTTCAGAAATCAGAATAATATGCTGATATTCATCTCAAGAAACTTTATTATTATTATTATTATTATTATACGGAAGTTCTAAGCGGCCATGCATTATCATTTTTTTTCTTTTTGTTTTCTCGTTATAAAGATTTTATTTTCTCGTTATCTCGACATTACGAAGTTCGTTTTCTCGTTATAACGACTTAATTTTCTCGTTTTCTCGACATAACGAAGTTCATTTTCTCGTTATAACGACTTCATTTTCTCTAAGAAGTTACAAAACAGCGCCAGCAGGTGGCACTATATACCTGAATATAACTGATGGGGTGTTGTACACTATCCACTTTACTGTACGCGTACCTTCCTCATGATCGCTATAATTTGTGCAGTCTTCATTACTGACATTTAATTAATTCATAAATGTTAGATGCTTGAATCAATATGAATATTTTGTGTATTAAGTTCCTGCTAGATGCATGAGTTTCACCAACGCGGTCTGTGTCATAAAATAACTGCTTATCAAAACCAAGGTTGACATCACTGTATTCTGTTTATCTACAGTAGGACGGGATTTAACGATGCAGGCTGATGTGCTTCTTTTCCTTATTACTAATCTTTATTGTTAACCATATTAATGAGAAATGTGATGTATATGTAAAATCCATAGGCTAATTTAATTCAGTTTTGTCCTATAATGTTGTAATCATTTTTTTCTACACACACACACACTACGCGTACACATGAACGCTCTTTTCAAACAGAAGCTTGGAACACACATGATATCTGCCACATCATATAATGGCTACTACAAATTACAAATTATATATAATTTTATTTCAAATAAAGGGAAAATTAAAAGTGAGTTTAATACAAGCAGCTCTAATGGCACGGTGTTGCCATTTAAACATGTTAATTACAAAAACAAAACGTTCGTTGTACTGTCTCTGGAAAAATCAACAGTGATTGATCAGCCTTTATTTATATACAGAATTGTAGACTTTATTACCTAGGCGAAGCTAAATTTGCTGAAATATAGGCTACAGTAAGAGCGCCTGCATGGTGTCCATCAGATGCCTGTCAAAGTTGAGTTCGTTACTATAGCAACAGTAAAACTGTCATGTCATTATAATGAGAAAACAAACTTTCGTTATGTCGAGATAACGAGAAAAATAAGTCGTTATAACGAGAAAACAAACTTTCGTTATGTCGTTATAACGAGAAAACAAACTTTCGTTATGTCGAGATAACGAGAAAAATAAGTCGTTATAACGAGAAAACGAACTTCGTTATGTCGAGATAACGAGAAAATTATGTCGTTATAACGAGAAAACAAAAAGGAAAAAAATTATAATGCATGGCCGCTTAGAACTTCCGTATTATTAATATTTAAAACAGTTGAGTATTTTTTTTTCAGGATTCTTTGATGAATAGAAATGTCAAAAGATCAGCATTTATGTGAAATAAAAAGCTTTTGTAACATACTACACTATACCACTCGAAAGCTTCATTAAAGCTTCAAGAAGTCATTATATTTTTATACATTTTTGGCTAGAAATGGCCCTGGTATGTAAATGAATAGATTAAAATTTTTAAGCATTTAGTAGAATTCTCTCTTACATTTATCTGTTGTAATGTTGTTATATGAACAAATAATTAAAGGGGTCATATGATGTTCATAAAATAACATTATTTAGTGTATTTGATGTAATGAAATGTGTTTATGTGGTTTAATGTTAAAAAGAAAAACACAGAATTTTCTACATACTGTACATTATTGTAAAAGTTAAACAAGGCGTTTTAGGAGACATGGATGAGTCTTAACTTTTATAAAGAATATCTCTTTGGATTTGAGACTTTAGTCTTTGCAACTTTAGGGCTCTTATCTTCATGAACAGCTAACACTCCAAAGAGAAAGAAAAACTTGTAACACTTTATTTTAGGGTCTTTTAGTATCATATTATTAGAATATTAGCCATTTATTAGTAGTACTAAAGCACATATTAATAAATTATTCTATATGACCTTATTCTACATCCCTAATTCTACCCAATAGGAATTTTTTTTTTTTTTTTTGAGGGAAAAGTCATTGTTAATAGTGAATAAGTGTTTTTGATTCTCAAGTGTTACAGGAAAACTTGAAATCACATCATAATCCCTTTAAGTTACAGTATATATCAGCCTCACTGCTGTCATTAGAAGCTTTAAGACATCAGACTTATATTCATTTCCAATGGATTTGACATTATGTAAATATAATGAATTGAAATAAATGCACTTGTTTCTTTTTTGAAAACAGTTAATGAAATGACTTAATGTGTGTGCATGATGAAGTGCATCGAGTTTTATTTCTAAGAACATTAAATGTAATGAGATTACAATAATGATTGCCTTCAGAAGACTGAATGTGTTCCTGCGGACCATTACACCACAAACAGCTGACACTTATTTGTGCTTTTGTTTCTATTTATTATCTATAATTCTATTTATTATGCATTTTCTAGTAATTACAAAAACTTAAGGCAAAGTTTTCAATTATTTATTTATTTATTTTTGTTAGCAAATAGTAGAGTATTCTTGTGGACATTTCTATTTACCAGATCATCAAAAACAAAACCAGGTTGCCACCCCCCAGAAACCCCTCTCCCTTTTTCTCTGAGGTCCACGAGGACATCTGGTGGTCTTGGCGCTCCCCCTATTCGGCCTGGGAGTCTGGACTTACACTAAACCACTGCCCATCGAGGAAGCAGTTGCAGCACATCTTTGTCTGTCTGCACGTTGTTGTAAATCTGCACTATTGCTTCTGTCAAAGCTGTCCCGCACCACGAGCCACATCACAGATAAGGGTTATATGGCAGCCAGCCAAGCAGCATCTATAGCTGTTCTCCAGGCTTTTCAAGCCAAAATGAAACAATGGAGAACACATCTTGCAGATTAAAACTTTAGGTTATCATTTTACGACTCTCTGAATATAATATGGATGATTGTATTCCAATTTGAAAGGGTTCATGACATGAGATACCAAATTTCCCTTGATCTTTTGACATAGAAGAGGTCTTTGTATGATTAATATGTCCTGCAAGTTTCATAACTTAAAATGTTCTCACCATCAATATAAAACTATTTATGCAATAACCCTCAAAAATTGGCTCGTGTTTGATCAGAGGAACAAGCTGACGTCACCTGGTCACAATATTTTGCATATGACCACCTCCAGAGCAAGACAACAGCACTTATTTTTGCAGTATTGCATCGTTATAACACAGGTGTTGTTGTGCAGCGAGTGTATCTGAATGAGTAGTTGTTCACAATGACATTTTGATGTCAATCAGACCATGTGCCATTCCTGGCTGTGGAGAAACATTTGTATTATGTAACAGTATGAAAATCGTATCAATATTATAACCTAAATTATCAGTATTATCAGTATTATCACGGTTTTGTTCAAATGTGTTGGAAATGTTCAAAGGTACTGAATCATAAATTCTGTTTGAATTTAAAAACAAACAATAGATAAAATAACTTTTTGTTTGCCTAAACACTAAAACAAACATTATCAATTATGTCGTGATTTGAACAGTTTATCTAATAGCATGTATGAAATTTTTTAAAGTTTCGTAAAATGGTAAACCTCACATTTAATTTTTAGTAAAACTGATAAATGATTAATAAATGATCATAAGTATTTTTATGTTTTCCATAAATAATTATAGATACCATTTTCAAATTGTTTAAATGTGTAGAATCCACATCAGCTTGTTTTTCATTAACCAGGCAAAATTTACAGCAGGGCATGCAAATTCGGTCCAGGTCTCTTTTTTTTTTTTGCCATTTTTTTTTTTTTTGCATTTGATTGTGAATTTAAGTCTGTGTAAATCCACTCTCTGACGATGGATCCCGGCATCACAGAAAAATAGATTCAGTTTATTTTTAGCGAACGTCCCAGTCATGTCAGTGCTAATTTACACATGTGTTCAGTACATTTCACCACTGACTGTTTTGAGAACAAATTGCACAGCAGTACTTTTGCTCAAAGGTCAGGTGCCAACTGTTCTGAACACAACATCAACGCTGCAAACTGTAAGTAATCATTTAAAAACTATGTTTAAAATGACAATGATAGTAAAAGATGTTAGCCAATCATAAAAAGGACAGTTACACAGACCTCATGAAGGAAAAAAAACACCCCGAAAATTACTTTTTCAGTCATAAATCACTTAATTTTTAATATTTTTCATCCCAAAAATGTCTCAGGTTACGCAGGTAACCATGGCTCCTCGAGGGAATGAGACGCTACATCGAATGCTCTGAGGTGTGCCTTTATCGTGTGCGACTCTGAATATCTATGCAATCTGTCCAATGGAAGGGAGTGATTTCACGGGTGCTATTCAGGTGAGGTACCCACGCCACCAGACTTCCACGACCCTGCCTAGTGTGTATCCAAAGAGCACAGCTAAGGCAAGAGAACAGAAGAGCCCAGAGTGGCTCGCATATGGGTTAGGGTTATGGCTTTGGAGGATACCATAACCAGTGTTGAGTGAGCCCTGACCCCCATCAGCAAGGGGAAGTCAGAGGACTTATAGGCCAGTTTGATAGCCTCAACTATCCACCAGCTAAGGGCCAGCTTAGTTAAAGGAAGACCCCTTTTGGGAGGACCATAGCACACAAGCAGTTGGTCTGTCCTTCTCCACAGGACATTTCTGTAGACGTTTGTGTCCAGCGCTCGAACTGGACACATACAATTAAGATGTTTCTAGTCAGGCTCCAGGAAGGGAGGAGGACAGAAGGCCTGCTAGACTATCAGTTGTGGTGTGACAGAGGGAACCTTTGGAACATAACCCATTCCAGGGTAAAAAAATGCTTTGGCCATGCTGGACACAAAGTCGAGATGAGTAGGAGCCACTGAGAGGGCCTGAAGGTCTCCAACACTCTTTAGAGAAGTAATTGCCAACAAGAAGGCAGTCTTTATAGTCAGATGACGATCTGATATCTACTCAGTTGGCTCGAATGGAGCTTTACAGTAAGTCTCTAACACCACAACCAAGTCCCAGGGGGGAACATGGGGGACCATACTGGAGGCCTCAGCCTCAGCGCACCGTGGAGGAAATGTGTCACCAGTGGGTGTCTGCTCACAGACTGGCCCCTGAGGGGGACATGGTAGGCCTCAATGGCTGCGACTTAAACTTTTAAGGTGGAGTGGGTCAACCTTGTAGAGAACCTGGCTTGTAGAAACTCCAGAACTGGGCAATTAGCTGTGTAATGCTGGTGGTCTCTGCATCATGAGGTGAAGAGTTTGCACCTCATGGCGTACAGTTTCCTCGTTGAGGGAGGTCTTGATTGGAGGATGGTTTCAACAACCTCAGTTAAGAGACCGGATGCTATGAGTTGTGTCCCCTCAGGGGCCACACTCAGTTTCCACAACTCCAGGCGAGGGTGAATTATCGTACCCCACGGCTGTGAGAGTAGATCTCTCCTGACTGGAATCTCCCATGGAGAGCTGTCGAGGAGCAAGATCAGATCTGAGAACCATACTTGGTCCAGCCAGAACGGGGCTACTAATAACAGCCGAACCAAGTCCTGGCGTACTCTCGCCAGAATTCCCGGTAACAGAGCAATCAGGGGAAAAGCATATAGATGAAGCCTTGGCCAAGTCTGCACCATTGCGTCCAGTCCCAGGGGAGCTGGATGAACTAGAAAGAACCAGAGGGAACATTGCTGAGTAGCAAAAAGCTCCACCTGAGCCTGGCAAAAAAACTCCCCATATCTGCTTCACCACCCCGGGGTGAAGCATCCATTAGAGATTAAGATGTCCAGGAATGAATATTGCTCTGAGAGAGAGGAGTTTGTCCTGGGACCACACAAGGATTTGGTGCGCCAGCTTGTATAAGGTTCGTGAACGCAGACCTCCCTGGTGGTTGATGTAAGAGACCACTGTGTTGTCAGTGCACACCAACACATGGTGACCTCTCAGGTCTGGTAGGAAGTGTTTCAATGCTCGATACATGGCCAGCATCTCCAGACTTGAATTGATATGCCATGTCAGATGGCGACCACTCCACAGTCCACGAGCAGGGTGGCTACTCATGACCGCTCCCCAGCTGGTGAGGGACACCTCCATCGCTAGTATTACATGGTGACAAGGAGCTCCCAGCACCGTGCCCTGATTCAAGAACCAAGGTTTGTTCCACATGTATATGGCATGGAGGCATCGCCACGTGACCTTGATATTTCGAAGTGGATTCCCCCTCGGGGGAAAATCTCTTGGTCTTGAGCTATGGCCTGGCTCAGTGCATGATTCCAGAATCTTTCGGGCCTCTTCTTTTTCCCACCAACTGGCACAAGGTATGTTAGTCACTTAACATATGGCAAAAACTACAACTTTAAAATAACTTCACCAAATTCAAATGTTAATAAATAAAAAAATTAAATAAACAAAAATTGAGGTGAATTCCTCAGGAGTTTTGCTGGGAGACAAGGGATAGGCATGCCTGCCTTATCTCTTGACTCCCTATCAGGAGACACAGACTGAGGCACAGCACAACTACAATATTGGCCATGCACGCACAAGAGCTCATATAGAGATGGCATTTGGGCTCATCAAGTCAAGGTTCCAGTGCCTGAATTACCTCAGAGTGACTCCACAAAGGGCATGTGACATTGTAGTTGCATGTGTTGTTGCCGTTTATTTGTGCCGGAGGAGTTAAGGTCCGAGGTCATCCAGTGGGGTCATTGTTCTAATGTGGCTTGTCACCCAGGGATAAGTCGAACTAATGGGTTGGTTAAACAACGATTCTGGTGGCCACGTATGGCTCGTGATGTCCGCGATTTTGTTTTGGCTTGCTCAGTTTGCGCCAGTGGTAAGTCATTTAACCGGCCTCCTGATGGGGTTCTTCAACCGTTGTCTGTCCCTTCAAGACCCTGGTCCCACATTGCACTAGATTTTGTTACTGCCCTCCCACCCTCTAATGGCATGACGGTCGTTTTGACCGTAGTGGACCGGTTCTCGAAGGCGGCACATTTCATTCCCTTGCCCAAATTACCTACAACCAAGGAGACAGCGGTCACTGTCCTAGATCACGTATTTCGGCTTCATGGCCTCCCGGTAGACGTGGTTTCAGACAGGGGATCTCAATTTATATCCAAATTTTGGAAAGAGTTTTGTAAATTGCTAGGAGCGTCAGTTAGCTTGTCTTTGGGTTATCATCCCCAAAGTAACGGACAATCTGAGAGAGCCAACCAAGATTTAGAGAGGACGTTGCGATGTTTGGTCTCCAAGAATCCTTCTTCCTGGAGTCAACAACTCTCTATGGTGGAGTACCCCCACAATTCGTTGCCAGTGTCAGCTATGGGCCTTTCTCCGTTTCAGTGTAGTTAAGCAGTGTTGTAGTCGAGACCAGCTCATTCGAGTCCGAGTCCAGATCGAGTCCAGAGAGGGTCGAGTCCGAGTCAAGACCGAGTTCAGAAAGGGTCGAGTCCGAGTCAAGACCGAGTTCAGAAAGGGTCAAGACCGAGACCAGAGAGATTGGTTAAGGTTATGGTCATTATGGTCCTGCTCCTGCCTATTGTTTACTTTTAAGATTTAAAGTGCAGCCAATCTGCGTTTAAGCGTTACCATTTCATCACTTTGTGTAACAGCAACGGATAATCTAATGCTAATTCCACTGGATGGTGCGTTTTAATGCAGGGTAAAATACACAATAGTCGAAGTTTTTTTTGATTTTTACGGAGGGCATACACACAAGAGCCAACTGACTGTCCAGGAAATGTTCATGCAAAAGTGTGTATGTGCAAGGGGAAGAGAGCTGGATGAAATGCCATATAAGTTCAATGCCTTCTGTCAGACATTTTTTTGGGGGGAGATATTTAGTGTTGAGACAGTCAGTCTGTGTCTGTTTTCATTATAGAATTTAATTAAACGATATTTGTTTTTTTTCTGTGACCATTTTAACCTAAAATCCTGCCATCCGCCTGTAGTGATCCCGCTTTCCAGAAAGCCACATTGCTACATTATTTCTCTCAACTGTGTTATTTTTACAAAGTAGGATATCTGATAGAAGCGAGCGGGGCGGGCGGGTCAAGGTGTGGGAGAGAAACTGGCGGGAGCCGGACTAAAAAGTGGACTTCTGGGCTGCGGCCGAACTAAGCATTAGCTGATGCGTAAAATGTATGCATATACTACAAGAAATTATGAGTTCTTAATCTTACCTTTCTTTGTGCTTTCGCTCCACATGTCGATGAAAATTGGAAGTTGTTCCCTTTGCCTCCGTGATTGATGTACCACAGAATTTGCATATCCCAGAATGTTTCTTTTTTAGAGTCTTGCTGCATACAAACTCTTTGTGGTTCTTATATGCAAACTGAATTATGCTTGATGTAACAGACATTTTTTTTTTTTTTTTAATCCAGCTGCCTCTGCACTAACATTACGCTAACGTCTCACGCAGGCCCGGATTTATGGGTGGGCACTGGTGGCCCGCCCAATCAGATTAATAAAAACAAATCTTTTTTTTTTTTTTTTTTTAATTTTAATAATAACGAATTAATAAATAATATAATATTAATAGTTTCCTGAGGACATTTAAGGCTGGCCACACGCTCTCAGTGCGCGCACTGACTGTTACACTGTGAAACACACATACTCCGTGTTTGCAGTGTGTGACTGATCCACGAATGTAGGCTACCACAAACACATACTCACTATTTGTATTTCAAATCCAGAAGTTATCAGACACTTTTATAAAAAAAAAAAAAAAAGGTTTGTCAGCATTGCGATTCTGTTCGTACATATACACTCTTTAATAGACGTTTTAACAATTTAAACAACGTATTATTCAGCGCTACTTATATAGATTTATATATGAAGTTGCTCAAACAAGTGGTAAAATATTTAACCATGTAGTACTTTTATTAAAATCGCAAACATTTTATGGCATGTCACAAATAAATAGTTTTTTCACATATACCATGAATGAGACGAGAGTTGTTCATTATGTCGCCTTGTTGAAGTAAAAAAAATTTCATTGCTTTACCCTGGTCCTAAAGTAAAAAAAGATGACTGTGTAAACGCATTTATGGTGAGATTATTACATTTTCATTTCAATCTGTGTTCATTTTGACCACGAACCATGCACTATCAGCCTGTCACTTTAATTCAGCGCGTGCATCACATCAGAAATACATCGGTGCGAAAACGATCTCTGCACTGCACCGCACATGGAACGGATCGCCGGACCGCATCCGCGCGCTGTGTGAAAGCTCTGTAATACGGAGCCCGGGAATCAGGTGTATTTGATTAAAAAACCAGAGGCCCCTCCGTATATTCACCAGGCCCACCTATTAATGACGTTCTGTATCCGCCACTGGTCTCACGTCACAAGAAAATCAAAAGTCATTCGATGTGTCAATCATACATCAGTTTAAAGAAACATTAACATACAGTTATAATAATCATGAAATATTTTTAATGGGACTCGAGTGGACTCGGGCATGAGTCCGATTCCTAATATGTTCGAGTCCGAGTCAATACCGAGTCCAAATGCACACGAGTCCATGACAAGACCGAGACCATTAAAATACGGTCTCGAGACCGAGTCCAAGACCGAGTCCGAGTCTCGAGTACTCAACATGTCAGAACCTTTGTTTTGCAATGTGTTATTTTGGCCACTAGAGGTCCCCAATGTGCACTCACGTCAACATTGTGCCTTTTGTAATCAGTGTAATTGTTTTCACATGTTTCTCATTCTGGGCTGCCTATTTAAGCTGATCACTTTCTTTGTATCTTTGCTTGGTTATTATTGTTCCTAAGCAAGTTGCTGCCGTAAGTCTGCTCTAGTTCTAAGATCTATTCTTTGAAAGTATTTTTGAATTGTTTTCCTGTTAATAGTTTTTGCAGTTTTTTCTCTGAGTTTTTGTTTTGGAGACTATTTAACTATTTTTGACCCATTCTGGTCTGAGGTTTTTCCTGTTTTGTAACCTAACTCTATACAAAGGATATTTTGTTCCCTTTTGCTGTTTTTGTTGAATAAACTCTTCTGAGTTAAGTTTACAAGGCGTCTGACTATTGGGTTCAACTACCTCCTGTGGCTCAGCGGTAGAAATTAAGACTCTGGCATCAGAGACCCAAGTTCGAGCCCCGGTCCTGACAGAATAACCAAGCCACATTATGAACCCAGAGGCGCCAAATCCTCAAGAACTCCTTGCCACAGCTGCTCAGTATGAGTCCACAGTCCAACGCCATGAGTCAGCACTAGCTCAGCAGGAGACTTTGATGGCTAGACACTCCCAGTTGCTGTCTGATCTCATGACTTCGGTCCGTCAGATCTTTGACCGGCTGCCCTCTACCTCAGTTACTGCTTCTCCTGCTGCCTCTGTACCCCTTCCAGATTCTCGAGTGCTCTCTCCTCTAAGTGAACCCCGCCTACCTCCACCACAACATTTCTCAGGTGACCCTAGTGCATGTGATGGGTTCCTGACTCAATGCTCTCTCACGTTTGAACTACAACCATCGTCCTTCCCCTCAGATCGAGCCAAGATTGCATACGTCATCACCCTCCTTTCTGGCAAAGCTCTTTCTTGGGCAACTGCGGTCTGGAAGGCACAAGCCCCCTTCTGTACAAGTTATTCCGCATTCGAAAAGGAGTTCAAGCGAGTCTTCGATCACCCCTTCAGTGGCCGACAAGCCTCAAAGAGACTTCTCACCCTCCGTCAAGGTAATGGCAGTGCAGCTGAGTATGCCATTCAGTTTCGGACCGTTGCAGCAGGGAGTGGTTGGAACAATGAGGCCCTCATGGTGTGTTTCCTGAATGGTCTGTCAGAGGCAATCAAGGATGATCTGGCTACCAGAGAACCTGCTGTTGATCTGGAAACCCTCATGGATCAAGCAATCCGACTGGATAATCGCCTGAGAGAGAGAAGCCGGAACCGCCCATCTGTTTCCTCATGGTCTGCCAGTCCAGCTCTTGCTCAAATGCCACCAGTGCCCCAAGATTCTTCGGAACCCATGCAATTGGGTAGGGCTAGACTTTCCCCCTCGGAACGAGACCGTCGTATGAGAGAGCGCTGTTGTCTTTATTGTGGATTGTATGGTCATTTTCGCTCCACCTGCCCCGAGCTTTCGGGAAACGCCCAGTCCCGTACAGGCAAGGAAGGACTGTGACGGGAGTTACACGCACCACTTCACCTTCCAACTCTGGGCTGTTCCTTCCAATCACACTCACTTGGAGAGGACAAAAACACCAACTAGAGGCATTGATTGATTCTGGCGCTGCCGGGAATTTCATGGATGTTTCTCTTGCTAAGAGTCTTCAGATCTCTACTTATTCTCTTCCTGCACCCCTAACTGTGACAGCCTTGGATGGAAGACCATTGTCTCCCGGGAAAGTAACCCACCTCACCTCTCTCCTTGGTCTCACCACTTACCAGCACGAGGAGAGAATGTGCTTTCACCTTATACAGTCTCCAGAGTTCCCTGTTATCCTCGGTCACCCATGGCTTCTCCAGCATAATCCACACGTTGACTGGTCGACTGGCACTGTTCTAGGTTGGGGTCCCACCTGTCAGACTAAATGCTTGGCCCAGAATCCCCCTGACCTTATTCTCGAGTCCCAAGAAACCATAGATCTGTCTCAAGTCCCTGCTCCATACCACCACCTCAAAGCAGTCTTCAGTAAAAGGAAGGCCACCTCCTTACCACCTCATCGGCCTTATGACTGCGCTATTGAGCTACTCCCGGGTACCTGTCCCCCCAGAGGTCGTATATTCTCTTTGTCTCCCCCTGAACGAACTGCTATGGACAGATACATTAATGAAGCTCTTGTGGCAGGCATCATCCAACCATCCACTTCCCCTGCTGGAGCTGGATTCTTTTTTGTTGGGAAAAAGGATGGCGGACTTCGACCATGTATTGATTACAGGGGCCTAAATAAGATAACCATTCGAAACCGCTATCCCTTGCCACTAATGACAACTGCATTTGAAATGCTGCAAGAAGCCTCCATCTTCACTAAGCTTGACTTGCGCAATGCCTACCATCTTGTTCGCATTAGGCAAGGAGATGAGTGGAAAACTGCCTTCAACACGCCCACTGGGCACTATGAATATTTGGTTATGCCCTTTGGCCTCACTAATGCTCCCGCAGTATTTCAAGCTCTCATCAATGATGTTCTCAGAGACATGTTAAACCAATTTGTTTTTGTTTATTTAGACGATATCCTCATCTTCTCGAGTTCCCTCCAAGAGCATGTAAAACACGTCAGTAAGGTTCTGAGACGCCTTCTTGATAACCATCTTTATGTTAAACCTGAGAAATGTGAGTTTCATGTGACCAAGGTTCAGTTCCTGGGGTTCATCATCAAGCCTGGCCAAATACAAATGGATCCTCAAAAGGTTCAAGCTGTTGTGGATTGGCCCTCCCCCTCATCTGTAAAAGAGGTACAGCGTTTCCTTGGCTTTGCCAATTTTTATCGCAAATTCATCCGGAACTTCAGTACTGTGGCGGCTCCTTTATCTGCTCTCACCAAGGGGAACACAACCAGCTTTTCTTGGGGACCTGAAGCAGAGTTGGCTTTCAACAAACTTAAGAAACATTTCACCTCTGCACCTATTCTCATTCTCCCTAACCCAGATAGACCATTCATCGTGGAAGTCGATGCTTCAGATGTAGGGGTTGGAGCTGTATTATCCCAGAGAGGAGAGGACAACAAGCTGCATCCATGTGCATTCCTTTCCCACCGCCTTACACCTACTGAAAGGAACTATCATGTAGGGGATCGAGAGCTACTGGCCGTCAAGTTAGCGCTTGAAGAGTGGAGACATTGGCTTGAGGGGGCCAAACACCCATTCCAAGTACTGACAGACCACAAAAATCTGGAATATATTCAGCAGGCAAAGCGACTCAACCCCCGCCAGGCACGTTGGTCCTTATTTTTCAATAGATTCCAGTTCATCTTGTCCTACCGCCCTGGCTCTAAGAACCTAAAGCCTGATGCTTTGTCCCGAGCATATGTTAAAACTCCACAGGAAGATTGTGTTGCGCCAATTATCCCAAGTTCCAAGATATTAGCCCCTATCAGGTGGAATCTGGAAGATACGGTAAAACAAGCCCAAGCCAGAGAACCAGACCCAGGAGGGGGGCCTACCCACTGTCTGTTTGTCCCTAAAGCTGTCCGCTCTCAGATCCTCCAGTGGGGACACTCCTCTCGTCTCACTTGTCATCCTGGTACCTCACGCACTCTTGAGTTCCTCCAAAGACGATTTTGGTGGCCAACTATCAAGGAGGATGTGACCACATTTGTGAACGCATGTCCCACATGCAACCAAAATAAAATCTCTCACCGCTCTCCTCAAGGGCTATTGCACCCTCTCCCCATACCTCATAGACCTTGGTCCCATCTTTCCATGGATTTTATCACTGGTCTTCCACTATCACAAGGCAACACCACTATCATGGTCATAGTAGATAGATTTTCCAAGGCCGCCAGATTTATTCCTCTGCCTAAACTACCCACCGCAAAACAAACTGCTGAATTGGTCATAAATCATGTGTTCAGAGTCTTTGGAATTCCACAAGACATCGTCTCTGATCGAGGACCCCAGTTTTCCTCCCGATTCTGGCGGGCTTTTTGTCAATCTCTGGGGGCTACAGTGAGCCTGTCTTCTGGGTTTCACCCAGAGTCCAATGGACAAACTGAGCGGCTTAACCAAGATCTTGAGACTACACTGAGATGTATGGCAGCTAACAGTCCTTCGTCTTGGTCTTCATTCATCATGTGGGCAGAATACGCACACAATACCCTTCGCTCCTCTGCAACAGGCATGTCCCCTTTCGAGTGCCAGTTTGGTTACACCCCTCCACTATTCCCTGAACAAGAGGTGGAGGTTGCAGTTCCCTCTGCTCATCAATTTGTTAAACGCTGCCGCCAGACATGGAAAAAAGCCAGACTCAAGCTCCTTAGGACCTCTCAGCAATACCAGCACCAGGCTAATCGCAGACGCAGACCTGCCCCCACTCTGCGCCCTGGCCAAAGAGTCTGGCTCTCCACTAAGAACATTCCCTTGCGTGTGGAGTCCCGCAAACTTTCCCAGAGATTCATTGGCCCCTTCAGGATTGCCAGGAAAGTGAACCCTGTTACCTATCAATTGTACTTGCCTAAGTCTTTGAAAATTAATCCAACTTTTCATGTCTCCCTGTTAAAACCTGTTTTGTCTTCTCCTTTTCTTGCGACAGGAAGACCTCCTCCTCCTCGTATCATCGGGGGCCAGCCAGCTTACACAGTCCACAGAATACTAGATGTCCGTCAAGTACGTGGGTCCCGGCAGTATCTTGTGGACTGGGAAGGCTATGGTCCCGAGGAGCGCTCCTGGGTTCCTGCTAAGGACATCTTAGACCCCAAACTAGTGCAAGAATTTTACGCTCGCAAGACCAGTTGTCCTGGAGGGAACGTCAGGAGCCGTTCCTAGAGGGAGGGGTCCTGTCAGAACCTTTGTTTTGCAATGTGTTATTTTGGCCACTAGAGGTCCCCAATGTGCACTCACGTCAACATTGTGCCTTTTGTAATCAGTGTAATTGTTTTCACATGTTTCTCATTCTGGGCTGCCTATTTAAGCTGATCACTTTCTTTGTATCTTTGCTTGGTTATTATTGTTCCTAAGCAAGTTGCTGCCGTAAGTCTGCTCTAGTTCTAAGATCTATTCTTTGAAAGTATTTTTGAATTGTTTTCCTGTTAATAGTTTTTGCAGTTTTTTCTCTGAGTTTTTGTTTTGGAGACTATTTAACTATTTTTGACCCATTCTGGTCTGAGGTTTTTCCTGTTTTGTAACCTAACTCTATACAAAGGATATTTTGTTCCCTTTTGCTGTTTTTGTTGAATAAACTCTTCTGAGTTAAGTTTACAAGGCGTCTGACTATTGGGTTCAACTACCTCCTGTGGCTCAGCGGTAGAAATTAAGACTCTGGCATCAGAGACCCAAGTTCGAGCCCCGGTCCTGACACAACACTGTAGTTAAGGGTACCAGCCACCAGTTTTTCCCAGTCTGGAATCTGAAGTCGCGGTCCCCTCTGTTCACACGTTTGTCCAGAGGTGCCACCGCACCTGGACCAGAGCCAGTGAGACTCTGCTCCGGATGAGGGAGCGCACTAAGGCTAAGGCCGATCGCCACTGGTCAAAGCCTCCCATTTACGTCGTGGGTCAAAAGGTGTGGCTTTCTAACATTCCTCTGCGTTCCGTTTCTAATAAATTAGCTCCCAAATTTATTGGCCCGTTTACTATCACCAAGATCATTAGTCCGGTGACAGTCCGCCTCAAACTACCTCCAGCGTACAGAAGGATACACCCCGCCTTTCATGTGTCCAAAATTAAACCTGTGTTTTATGCACGTGTTAATCCGCCTACTCCGGTTCCCCCGCCGCCGCGTCTCATAGATGGGGAACCTACATATTCGGTTAATCGTATTCTGGACTCGACATGGAGGGGGCGAGGATTAGGCCCTTCCAAGAGGAGTTCCTAGAGTGGGGGGTACTGTCACGGTTGGTAAACCGTGATCTCTGGGTTTTTGCACTTTGTGGTGAAGTCTGTGTGTTTCGTGTCTGCACTGATTAGCTTGTGGGCATCTCCGTTAATTGTCATCAGCAGCAGCTGTCACTCATGACACACTCCCTAGATATTGGCTTGTCTCACGTCTTGTGTTTGTGAGAACGTTGTTTAATGTCGCTACCTTGTCTGTTTGCTTCTGTGTTGTATGCGTTTGGATGTCCGTGTCTTCCACAGAACCTCATCCACTCTCCGCACCACTCTCCACTCTCCTCATCACTCAGCACCAGACTTACCTTCGGCTCTATTCCCCGCAGTTCCTGTGCCATCCTCTCCTGCTGTCGTCTCACCATCTTCACCTGGATTACTCACCGTCTCCCCACCATCTTGGATTGTCATCTTCCCAGCATTGTTACTGAACTCTTGGTTGTATGTCTCATCTTCAATAAATTGTTAACTTGCATCTGTTTCCAGTTCCTCCTTCACCCAGTCGTCACACCCTCCCCCAGTGCCAACAACCTCACTCTTCTTTTGGCAGCTGCAATTAATAAACATCATGAGACTGGACAGTTGGAACGTCAAGCTGGTTATGCTTAAGTACTTACATAGACTATACTTACCATTCTGAACAATATTTTTGTATTTTATTTTCACCTGCTGCCATGTTCTTTTTTCTTCACTTAAATTGCTGCTGTAAAAGTTAGTTATACACACACACACTTATATTAACTTCAATGTGTTGTGGCAAATATTTAATTTCACTTTAGTAAAATAGTAAATTTTGAACATTTCATGTTAGTGAAAATTTCTAGAAGCAAACGCTGCTCAGTTGCAGTGAACAGCGCTGCTCTTTCGTTCCCCTTAGTTGCCATGGTAAATTGATGAATCCATGCTCCACTATCAGGGCTTCTTAAGAATAGCGTGCATGTGCAATTATCTAGACTAGATAAACCAATTACCTTTTATGGAACCATTTTAGCCCCAACTTTTTTGTTAGGCTCATTCAAGTCCGGTTTTGGAGTTTAAACCCCGCTTTTCTAAGCTACTTTTATGGAACAACCCCCAGGTTCCTTTCTACGAAAGCACTTTTTGTAAATAATATGATCACTGATCGTAATCCATTCAATTCAATTCAATTTCAAGTTTATTTCTATAGCGCTTTTTACAATACAAATCGATACAAAGCAACTTTACAGAAAATTATGTTTCTACATATAATATTTATTAGTCTAGATCTTTTTGACATAAACCTGGCTAATCTGATGATTACATTATTTTAAATGAGTCCACCCCCCAAGATTACTGTTATAAACATGAGCCGCGTCTAAAAGGCAAAGGGGGAGATGTTGCTTCCATTTATAACAATGTTTTCAGGATTTCTCAGAGGGCAGGCTTCAAGTATAACTCGTTTGAAGTAATGGTGCTAAATATAACATTATCCAGAGAAACCAATGTTAATGATAAATCCCCTGTTATGTTTGTACTGGCTACTGTATACAGGCCACCAGGGCACCATACAGACTTTATTAAAGAGTTTGGTGATTTTACATCCGAGTTAGTTCTGGCAGCAGATAAAGTTACAATTTTTGGTGATTTTAATATCCATGTTGATAGTGAAAAAGATGCATTGGGATCAGCATTTATAGACATTCTGAACTCTATTGGGGTTAGACAACACGTCTCAATATGGTCTCACAATAATATGCATCAAAAATATGAATAAAAGTATGATACTTATCATTTACCACTCCACTATTTAGGAGACCTGATTGATGTCTAAATTATTATGGGCGTAGACTGGTTAGTGTGATGGGGTTGAGTTCAGACTAAGGGACATACTTTATAGGGGTCATTTGATGCTGCTAAAAAGAAAATTATTTTGTGTATCTGGTGTAATGAAATGTGATTATGTGGTTTAAGGTTAAAAAACGCATTATTTTCCACATACTGTACATTATTGTTTCTCCTCTATGTCCCGCTTTCTGAAACGCATACATTTTCACGAGGCTCATCTCTCTGAAAAGTGAGGTGTGCTGTGATTGGCCAGCTATCCAGCACATTGTGATTGGCAATTGACTCAAGCCTTGTCCAGCCAGAGCAATGAGACAAAAACATAAAACCCATTATAAACATGATATAAACATTATTTCTAATCTTGTTTTCTTTTGGAAGGCAAAACAAGGTAATTTCACTTTCTCAACAGAACAATGTCACACACCCAGCCTTGAGTGAGCAGAGGCTGCAAGCCTAAATTGAGCCGCAGCCAGCTTGAGTGAGCAGAGGCGGGCGGCTTGAGAATGGTGCGGCAGGCGGATTGTATGAAGGAGCGTACCCTTTTAATTACCACATGTGACGACCCCGGCTGGATGCCGCACCATCAGGGAAAGCTGGTTCGGCGATCCAAAGGCCAAAGAAAATAGTTTCACAGTGAAACACACAGCATCTATACGGCATCCTGGTTATGAGATACCTCAGAGCTATATAATTCAGCATAAAAACTGTGAAAAGTATCATTAACTTGTGAAGGTTCATTAAGAATGTTACAATTTTTGTACTTAATTGTGCTGATATCTGAAAAATTATAATTGGACCAAAATCTAAAGAGGAACAAAATGGCTTGGTCTTGTTCCTCTAAAATAGTACAACTACTGTGTCCTATGAATTAAATATTTAGTACGCTGCTTCATAATATAATTTATCGGCAATAATGAATTTGAAGCCAGAAAGCTCCAGAAGTACCTTAGTGATCTGTTCATAAAATTATTTTTCAAAAGTATTAGGGGCATAAACTGAAACCAAGGCAACATCTCTATTTTCTATATTAATTTTCCCAACTGTTATTCAGCCTTTGCCATCTGCCCAAGTATCCAACAGCTTAGTGTAGATTACGCTGACATATAATCACCACCTCTTTAGAATTATTTTAAGATGAGAATCAAAAAAGCGATTAGACATGCAGTTTGTATCCCTTTTGACCAAATCAATCAAATCAGTCACTCCTGTAAGAAAGCAATGTTTAGTAAGGAGTCCGCTCATGAGCCTTCCCAAGTCCCTGAGTCCACTCTAGAGCCCACTCCAATTATTGTCGTAAAGGCCAGGAGTGCCATTCTCTGTTCCAATGATTCCAGTTCCCTCATCACACCAGGAGTGCCGTTTCTCATTCCAATGACTCTAGTCAAGTCAAATCACCTTTATTTATATAGCGCTTTAAACAAAAAGGATTGCGTCAAAGCAACTGAACAACATTCATTTGGAAAACAGTGTCTCAATAATGAAGAATGATAGTTAAAGGCAGTTCATCATTGAATTCAGTGATGTCATCTCTGTTCAGTTTAAATAGTGTCTGTGCATTTATTTGCAATCAAGTCAATGATATCGCTGTAGATGAAGTGACCCCAACTAAGCAAGCCAGAGACGACGCCGTAGACTATGAACTCTCTGTCTGTCTAGCCACTGCCAAGGAGGCCATTTATGAACTTTCTGCCTGTCCTGTTTTGGCCACAGAGGCTGCTGATAACCTCTGTGCTCTTTATTCCAGTCTAGCCTGATCCGCTGCTGTGGTTACTGCACCATCTACTCTATAATAGCAGTCTTAAGTCCAGTATGCTCTACTGTGGTGGTCTTCAACTCCACCTGCTCAGCCCTGGTGGTCTTCAGCCCCAGCAGCTCCACCCTTGTGATCTTCTGCTTTGCCATGGGGACCTTTGGTTCTGTCTTCTGCTTTGCTCTATATTTTGCTCTATATATATACACACACACACATAATTGCATAATAAATGAAAAGAAAATAGAATACAAAAAGATTAGAAAGGTAGTTAGATTTATCTTTTATTTTTTTAAGAATAGAATTAGAATAGTGAGTGTTAAAGTTAGAGAGTCAAATAAAGATGGAAGAGATGTGTTTTAAGCCGATTCTTGAAGATGGCTAAGGACTCAGCTGCTCGGATTGAGTTGGGGAGTTCATTCCTCCAGAAGGGAACATTTAATTTAAAAGTCCGTAAAAGTGACTTTGTGCTTCTTTGGGATGGCTAAATGGACTATTATGCTTAAGATTAAAACCTTTTATGACATAAAGAAAAATTTTACAAGGCATTATCTGAAACTGCAACCCTCGCAATATTGCTGTAAAAAAAAGCATGTTATTTGTTTAAAGTGTATGCAAACCAAATGTTATTGCACTTTTGTTCATATAGAAGTTCTTTTAAAATGAAAAAAAGTGCACAAAACAATACAATTTGAACTCATTATTGAATTGTGTGCATAACAACGCGATTAATCGCAATAAATCATGCGATTAATCACGATTTATTTAAAAATTATCGTTGCCAAGCACTAATATATATATGTGTGTGTATGTATGTATGTATGTATGTATATATATATATATATATATATATATATATATATATCCATATATATCCACATTTATATATATTTTAAAAAAGCACATTTATTTAACCAAAATTGTTGAGGCACACACACAAGCACTGTCCACCTTCACTTAACATACACATAAACTGTAAGAATATAGCCTTATCTCCAAATGACTACAGCTCCATTGACTCCCTCTGCCAATGCATTGATGAAATTAATAGTTGGATGTGCCAGAACTTTCTTCAGTTAAACAAGGAAAAAACTGAAGTCATTGCATTTGGAAACAAAGATGAAGTGTTCAAGGGGAGAGCATACCTTGACTCTAGGGGTCAAACAACCAAAATCAAGTCAGGAATCTTGGTGTGATTCTGGAGACAGACCTAGTTTCAGTAGTCATGTCAAAGCAGTAACTAAATCAGCATACTATCATTTAAAAAAACATTGCAAGAATTAGATGTTTTGTTTCCAGCCAAGACTTGGAGAAACTTGTTCATGCCTTTATCACCAGCAGGGTGGACTATTGTAATGGGCTCTTCCCAAAAAGAGCATTAGACAGCTGCAGCTCATCCAGAACGCTGCTGCCAGGATTCTGACTAGAACCAGAAAATCTGAGCATATCACACCAGTCCTCAGGTCCTTACACTGGCTTCCAGTTACATTTAGGATTGATTTTAAAGTACTTTTACTCGTATATAAGTCACTAAATGACCTAGGACCGAAATATATAGCAGATATGTTCACTGAATATAAACCTAACAGAGCACTCAGATCATTAGGATCGAGTCAGTTAGAAATACCAAGGGTTCACACAAAACAAGAGGAGTCCTCCTTTAGTTACTATGCTGCCCGCAGCTGGAATCAGCTTCCAGAAGAGATCAGATGTGCTAAAACACTAGTCACATTTAAATCTAGACTCAAAACACATCTGTCGGGTCTCACTTTTCTGAAATTATTTGTCCCTCCCCGCAAACAAAGTAAAATTTCTTTACCCACCCCAACCCAAGCATCGGGGACATCACAGAATAACGTTGCTGCTTAGACCTTCGTACTGTAACCTTATCAAATAACCTAATAAAATATGAAAATATATATTCCAAATATTTAATATAGGCTAAAGGGAATTACACTAGTGATGGTTCGTACATGAACAAATATTTTAGGTGAACGAATCGCTTTCATTCACCGAATCCATTGACTCATATTTCTCGTTCACTGAAATTCTTCCCTCCACAGCAGCGAGCGAGCACGGTGCTATTAGCAGCGCATGCACAGCTCGTGAACAGCTCTGTGAACTTTTTCATCCTGTCAAAGACTCAAGGGCCCAATCCCAATTCTATTTTATAGAATTCCCCTTCCCCTCCGCCTACCCCTTGTCCCTTGAAACAGAGGGTCAAGGGGTAGGGGAGAAAATGTTCCCCTAAGGATTGGGACACCACTACCATGACGTCACACATCTTCATTTGTCGTCTAGCTCTTACAATACACACATATACTGGTGTGCTGGTGTGCATTAGAGCCTTCATCGTTCTGTATTAATGAGCTGCTTACTGACACACACACACATATTGGAAATCGCACAGCTCACACATCCAGGAGAAAATAAACTTGTCAACGCTGCCCCACGACTTTTATTAAATACAGTTTAAATACTGAATTGCTACATTATATTTTCCAGAGACTAGAGGATACAATAGCTGTTTTTAAGTAAACTCACTCTAAAAAGATAAACGCACAGACGCGAATACAAGCAACTTCCATTTCTCTCTCTCTCCCTCTCTCTCTGTCTCTGTCTCTCTCTCTCGAATAGGCAATATTTGAGAAAATGGTTTAACGATTTCTAATTCACAAGTTCACACTCACATATAATTAGCTGAAGTATTATAATGCATATTTAACGTGCTGTCTGGGGAAGGGGCTACGAGCTCGGAAATGGCCCGAACCTAGAGTACCCCCCAAAAAGCAATAGCAGAAAGGACAGCCACCAGACTAAGGACCCCCCCCCCACAATAGCTTTGAGATCTGGCGGGGGCTGATATTTAGAAAGTCAGCTGGTAGGCAGGTCGGAAGAGCCTATGTACTCCAGTGGGAGCAACTTTGCCTATTTGGGGAGATAGGCCCTACCGGCTGCATGTATCAGACTATGTGATTTGGGGCGCCCGGTCGGGAGGGCTCCAGACGTTGCACAACCGGAGCACCTCATTGCATTGGAATGGATGAGCCCTACTCTCGCCGTCATCTGACACGAGCACAATACTCAACGGCGTGGTCTAGTGTTCTGGACGGGAGGCTCTCACCGATGTCTGATGGGAGGTAAATACTCACGACATCAAACAGGAAAGCCTCTCCGAACGTAAGATGGAAAGGTAAAGTTGAATGGCCAGTATTTCGCCAGACAGTGAAGAAGGGATTTTTTTTTTTTTTAATGGAAAAGGCAAAGGTTGGCTATGAAAAAAAAAGAGAGCCTATGGAATCACAGATAGACTAAAGAATATATACTTTCAGATGCACTGATAAACTGACGTTAAATATAAAAGTACTATATTTAAAACAGCTAGTTCATGTAGTCGGGTACTACGGTCATCTCGCTTGTCCTGTGAAAAATTTGCAGCATCTGCGCATGGAAGTTATCTGTCTAAATGATATGCAAACTGGTCAATGGTGAAAACAATAGTGGATTTCATTGAAAGTCCAACAATTTAACCCTAATATGGATGTAAACGAACGCCTTAAATATAAATTATTCAAAACAGGTAAGTTCATATATTTGGAGTAAAGTTTTGTTGAAACTGATGCATTGGTTGTACGCGCTCCAGACCACGCACCTCATGATGAGACTGACACACCGCCACAGAAACAAGAATGAGATGCATTCTAACGTAACTGTGGCATTAAACTCAGTTAGTGAGGCTTGTTTAAAATATTGCACATATCAGATTAACTGTTAAAGTGCAATGAAATACCTTGTATCTGCAGACGATGTACATCTGTTTGTGGATTGAGACTTCTTCACCGCCTACAGGCTCAAATCATCCTTGCAAGCACGGGCAAGCATGAAATGCAGTGCTGAAATGGAATAACGGAGCAGTTTGGTAGCCGAATTATAGTAGGCCACCTAATAATGATAGTAAAATCAGTGAATTGGCTTAACGTAATGAAAATCAGAAAAATTGACGAAGAAAACGGAAAACAGAGAAGTAAAGGGGAGCATAAGAAGAGGAGGAGAGATAGCTCCTTGGGACACCTGCGGAGCTTGCTTCGGCTACTGTAGTTGTTGGCTGCGGGAAGAGTAGAAGGGTTAGTAAAACTTGATGGGGCAAGCTAAAAATTAATGCGTAGCCTATTGTGTTGCCAGCTTAGCAATTGGTTGCCTGATTTGACAATTCCTTAAGCCTTGTTCACATTAGTATGTTCCAGTTGGAAAAGCATCTTTCCTCTCGTTTTGGCCTTCTGTACTTTTTAAACGGCCGCCAGAATGGATAAATTTGGAACACTGGTTTCACGTTGTAGTATAGACTGTGGAAACAGAGGCTTTTGAAAACTATGAATATTGTTTAGTCTTGTAAAACATACCAATGGACATGATTATAGAATTAACATTAATTGTAGTTATGTGCTATTCACTTACAAGCAGTTTCTAAAGATATTTACTTGCATGCTTTTCGTATTACAGTCCTAGAAAGACAACAGAAGTTTACTCACATTTGCTGTAGTGGTGTATTAGATAAATTCTAAGTGTCCCTAAATAAATTGGTCCTGCCAGAATAATTGCATGAAACTTATGTCTGTATAATCTCAGTGAGGTTTAAACATGCACAGTAAGGCAGATGTATTTATCTTAATAAATGTGGGTGAGGAATCCCCAAATGTATTTAGGGCCCGAGCACCGATGGTGTGAGGACCCTCTTGGAATTGCTCCGTTTATTATTATTAGGGCCCGAGCACCGATGGTGTGAGGACCCTCTTGGAATTGCTCCGTTTATTATTATTATTATTAGGGCCCGAGCACCGATGGTGTGAGGACCCTATTGGAATTGCTTCGTTTATTATTAGGGCCCGAGCACCGATGGTGTGAGGACCCTCTTGGAATTGCTCCGTTTATTATTAGGGCCCGAGCACCGATGGTGTGAGGACCCTCTTGGAATTGCTCCGTTTATTATTATTATTATTATTATTCTTCTTCTCTAAGATGAATCGCATTTTTGAGGGCCTAAACATGCTCGAAAAGTCATGAAACTTTGCACACACCTCAGAACTGGCGAAAATTTACGTCTGATATGGGTTTCAGAAGTGGGTGTGGCAAAATGGCTCAACAGCGCCACCTATACACGTTCAACGGTGTGCGCCTCGAGCTACGTTTCATGTACATGTATGAAAATCGGTATACATATGTAACTCTCCAATACCTACAAAAAAGTCTCTTGGAGCAAAATCCGAAACCCAACAGGAAGTCGGTTATTTCTAATATTATGAGCAAATTTTGTGTCATTTTTGTCAATTCCATGCGTTGTATTTTAACGAACTCCTCCTAGAGATTAATTCAAATCAACACCAAATTTGGTATGCCTAATCTAAAGGCCTTTGCGATGTTAAATTGCGAAGCTTTTGAGTTTTCGTTGAAGGGCCTGTGTGTGGCGGCCTGGCGAATTTCGATGATTCGCCATGAAACAGGAAGTTGCTATAACTCAGACATACAATGACCAATCTGCCCCAAACTTCACATGTTTGATGAGACTCCTGTCCTGAACGGTTTGACATGACCATATTCAGTTATAGTCATAGCGCCACCTATTGGCAACAGGAAGTGACATATTTTACGCTGCGACAAACTACTCCTAGAAATTTTTGACATCAATGTCTTTTTTGTCGTCAGTCTAATCTAAAGGCCTGTACGATGTTAAATTGAGAAGATCTTGAGTTTTCGTTAAAGGGCGTGTCCATGGCGCCATGTCAAAGTTCGATGTCTCGCCATGGGAGTAGAAGTTGTTGTAACTCAGTCATAAAATATCAGATCTTGCCCAAACTTCAAATGTTTGATAAGAGTACTGACCTGAACACATCTGGAGGCTAATATTCCATTGGGTGTGGCAAAATGGCTCGATAGCGCCACCTAAACACTTTCAACAGAGTGCGCCTCGAGCTACATGTCATATACATGTACGAAAATCGGTAAACATATGTAACACACCAATAGCTACAAAAAAGTTTCTTGGTACGAAACCCGAATCCCAACAGGAAGTCGGTTATTTTTAATTTTCCCTGCAAAATTGGTGTTGTTTTTGTCATTTTCAGGGGTTGTATTTTAACGAATTCCTCCTAGAGATTTATTCAGATCAACACCAAACTTGGTCAGTGTAATCTAAAGCCCTTTGCCATGTTAAATTGCGAAGGAATTGAGGTTTCATTAAAGGGCGTGTCCATGGCGGCCTGACAAATTTCGATGATTCGCCATGAAAAATGATGGTGCTATAACTCACACATACAATGTCCAATCCGCCCCAATCTTCACATTTTTGATAAGACTCTACACCTGAACAGATCTACATGCCAATATTCAGTTATAGTCATAGCGCCACCTATTGGCAACTGGAAGTGACATATTTTACACTGTGACAAACTACTCCTAGAAATTTTATGACATCAATGTCTTTTTTGTGGTCAGTCTAATCTAAAGACCTGTGTGATGTTTAGTTGTGAAGATCTTGAGTTTTTGTTAAAAGGCATGTCCATGTCGCCATGACGAAGTTCGATGTCTCGCCATGGGAATAAAAGATGTTATAACTCAGGCATAAAATGTCCGATCTTGCCCAAACTTCACATGTGTGATAAGGGTCCTGGCTTGAACACATCTGAAGGCCAATATTCCACCGGGTGTGGCAGAATGGCTCTATAGCGCCACCTATACACTTTCAACGGAGTGCGCCTCGAGCTATGTTTCACGTACATGTACAAAAATTGGTACACACATGTAACACTCCAACACCTACAAAAAAGTCTCTTGGTATGAAATCTGGATCCCAACAGGAAGTCGGTTATTTTGAATTTTCCCTTCAAAATTGGTGTTGTTTTTGCCATTTTCAGGGGTTGTACTTTAACGAACTCCTCCTAGAGATTTATTCAGATCAACACAAAACTTGGTCAGTGTAATCTAAAGCCCTTTGCGATAATAAATTGCGAAGGACTTGAGGTTTCGTTAAAGGGCGGGTCCATGGCGGCCTGACAAATCTTGATGTTTCGCCATGAAAAAGGAAGTTGCTGTAACTCAGACATACAATGTCCAATCTGCCCCAAACTTCACATGTTGGATAAGACTCTTGACCTGAACAGATCTACATGCCAATATTCAGTTATAGTCATAGCGCCACCTATTGGCAACAGGAAGTTACATATTTTACGCTGCGACAAACTACTCCTAGAAATTTTATGACATCAATGTCTTTTTTGTGGTCAGTCTAATCTAAAGACCTGTGTGATGTTTAGTTGTGAAGATCTCGAGTTTTTGTTAAAAGGCGTGTCCATGGCGCCGTGATGAAGTTCGATGTCTCGCCATGGGAATAAAAGATGTTATAACTCAGGCATAAAATGTCCGATTTTGCCCAAACTTCACATGTGTGATAAGGTTCCTGGCCTAAACAGATCTTAAGGCCAATATTCCATAGAGTTTGGCAAAATGGCTCGATAGCGCCACCTATACACTTTCAACGGAGTGCGTATACACTTTAAACGGAGTGCGCCTCGAGCTATGTTCCATGTACATGTACAAAAATCGGTACACACATGTAACACACCAATATCTACGAAAAAGTCTCTTGGTATGAAATCCGAATCCCAACAGGAAGTCAGTTATTTAGAATTTTCTCTGCAAAATTAGTGTTGTTTTGGCCATTTTCAGGGGTTGTACTTTAACGAACTCCTCCTAGAGATTTATTCAGATCAACACCAAACTTGGTCAGTGTAATCTAAAGCCTTTTGCGATCTCAAATTGCGAAGATCTTGAGGTTTCGTTAAAGGGCGTGTCCATGGCGGCCTGACAAATTTCGATGTTTCGCCATGAAATAGGATGTTGTTCTAACTCATAAAATGGCATAAAATGTCCAATCCTCCCCAAACCTCACATGTTCGATAAAAGTCCTGCCCTGAACACATCTGAAGGCCAATATTCCATTATAATGATAGCGCCACCTGCTGGCAACAGGAAGATTGGCACATATATGGAATAACTTTGATATATTCCAATTATATTTATGAGTTTAAATGCATATTTCTCACCGCTCACCTATTTACTAAAGCCACTCGCTGCCGGTGAGCCCGGGTGCGAGGGCCCGTTCATCGCTGCTTGCAGCTTTAATTATTATTATTATTATTATTATTCTTCTCTAAGATGAATCGCATTTTTGAGGGCCTAAACATGCTCGAAAAGTCATGAAACTTTGCACACACCTCAGAACTGGCGAAAATTTACGTCTGATATGGGTTTCAGAAGTGGGTGTGCCAAAATGGCTCAACAGCGCCACCTATACACGTTCAACGGTGTGCGCCTCGAGCTACGTTTCATGTACATGTATGAAAATCGGTATACACATGTAACTCTCCAATACCTACAAAAAAGTCTCTTGGAGCAAAATCCGAAACCCAACAGGAAGTCGGTTATTTCTAATATTATGAGCAAATTTTGTGTCATTTTTGTCATTTCCATGCGTTGTATTTTAACGAACTCCTCCTAGAGATTAATTCAGATCAACACCAAATTTGGTATGCCTAATCTGAAGGCCATTGCGATGTTAAATTGCGAAGCTTTTGAGTTTTCGTTGAAGGGCCTGTGTGTGGCGGCCTGGCGAATTTCGATGATTCGCCATGAAACAGGAAGTTGCTATAACTCAGACATACAATGACCAATCTGCCCCAAACTTCACATGTTTGATGAGACTCCTGTCCTGAACGGTTTGACATGACCATATTCAGTTATAGTCATAGCGCCACCTATTGGCAACAGGAAGTGACATATTTTACGCTGCGACGAACTACTCCTAGAAATTTTATGACATCAATGTCTTTTTTGTGGTCAGTCTAATCTAAAGGCCTGTGCGATGTTCAGTTGTGAAGATCTTGAGTTTTCGTTAAAAGGCTTGTTCATGGCGCCGCGACGAAGTTCGATGTCTCGCCATGGGAATAAAAGATGTTATAACTCAGGCATAAAATGTCCGATCTTCCCCAAACTTCACATGTGTGATAAGAGTCCTGACCTGAACAGATCTGCAGGCCAACATTCCACCGGGTGTGGCAGAATGGCTCTATAGCGCCACCTATACACTTTCAACGGAGTGCGCCTCGAGCTATGTTTCACGTACATGTACAAAAATTGGTACACACATGTAACACTCTAATACCTACAAAAAAGTCTCTTGGTACGAAATCCGGATCCCAACAGGAAGTCGGTTATTTTGAATTTTCCCATCAAAATTGGTGTTGTTTTTGCCATTTTCAGGGGTTGTACTTTAACGAACTCCTCCTAGAGATTTATTCAGATCAACACCAAACTTGGTCAGTGTAATCTAAAGCCCTTTGCGATAATAAATTGCGAAGGACTTGAGGTTTCGTTAAAGGGCGGGTCCATGGCGGCCTGACAAATTTCGATGTTTCGCCTTGAAAAAGGAAGTTGCTGTAACTCAGACATACAATGTCCAATCTGCCCCAAACTTCACATGTTGGATAAGACTCTTGACCTGAACAGATCTACATGGCAATATTCAGTTATAGTCATAGCGCCACCTATTGGCAACAGGAAGTTACATATTTTACACTGCGACAAACTACTCCTAGAAATTTTATGACATCAATGTCTTTTTTGTGGTCAGTCTAATCTAAAGACATGTGTGATGTTTAGTTGTGAAGATCTTGAGTTTTTGTTAAAAGGTGTGTCCATGGCGCCGTGATGAAGTTCGATGTCTCGCCATGGGAATAAAAGATGTTATAACTCAGGCATAAAATGTCTGATCTTGCCCAAACTTCACTTGTATGGTAAGGGTCCTGGCCTGAACAGATCTGAAGGCCAATATTCCATCGAGTGTGGCAAAATGGCTCGATAGCGCCACCTATACTCTTTTAACGGAGTGCGTATACACTTTAAACGGAGTGCGCCTCGAGCTATGTTTCACGTACATGTACATAAATCGGTACACACATGTAACACAACAATATCTACGAAAAAGTCTCTTGGTACGAAATCCAAATCCCAACAGGAAGTCAGTTATTTCGAATTTTCTCTGCAAAATTAGTGTTGTTTTGGCCATTTTCAGGGGTTGTACTTTAACGAACTCCTCCTAGATATTTATTCAGATCAACACCAAACTTGGTCAGTGTAATCTAAAGCCTTTTGCGATCTTAAATTGCGAAGATCTTGAGGTTTCGTTAAAGGGCGTGTCCATGGCGGCCTGACAAATTTAGTTGTTTCGCCATGAAATAGGATGTTGTTGTAACTCAGGCATAAAATGTCCAATCCTCCCCAAACCTCACATGTTCGATAAAAGTCCTGCCCTGAACACAACTGAAGGCCAATATTCCATTATAATGATAGCGCCACCTGCTGGCAACAGGAAGATTGGCACATATATGGAATAACTTTGATATATTCCACTTACATTTATGAGTTTAAATGCATATTTCTCACCGCTCACCTATTTACTAAAGCCACTCGCTGCCGGTGAGCCCGGGTGCGAGGGCCCGTTCATCGCTGCTTGCAGCTTTAATTATTATTATTATTATTAGGGCTCAAGCCCGAAGGGGCGAAGAGCCCTATTGTTCTTCTAAGGATTATTCTTGTTATTATTATTTTTATTTTTTATTAAACCTTCCGGGGTGTTTTGGGGGCCTTAACATGCTCAAAAACTCTTGAAAATTGGCACACACATTGGAATCTGCGGCCATCAGGACGCCGCAGAGGCTGGGACCCGGGCGTGGCACAGGGGCTCTACAGCGCCCCCTGGAAGACAGTCAGAATTCTTGAACCATAGCTCACACACACTTGCATGTATTTATATCAAACTCGGTACACTTATAGATCTCATTGAGCCGAACAACTTTCACACTTTATGTCATAGGCTCCGCCCAACAGGAAGTCAGCTATTCAGGGCTGTTTAAAAAAAGCATGCTCTGGAATTTGAAATACTCCTCTGAGGTTTTCAACCCGTTCGCCACGAAACTCGGTGAACATGATCTCAAGACATTGAGGATGAAAAATTGCGAGGGGATTTTTGATATCTCGAACGGTTTGCCCGTGGCGAGGCATGGAACTTATGGCGAGAAATGAGAAACAGGAAATGTCTAATAACATCCACATACATTTCCTGAATTTGATCAAACTTCATGGGTTTGTTCGTTGTATGATACCGATTGTATATATGTGGCTATTAAGAGTCAACGTTATAGCGCCACCAACTGGCAGCAGGAAGTGTGTCATTTTCCAAATGCTTTGAATTCAGCATCTTATTTTTACTCGATTTACTTAAAACTTCATCAGAATAATGACAAAACACGGCCGATGTAAATCTGTTGTGGGGATATTGATATCTGATATAGTGTTGCCATGGCAACGTGTCAAACTTGAATGTTCTGTTATGGTGAGTTTGAGGCAGACAACAAGCTCAGATTTACATGAAACTCAAAACACATATCAGTATTAGTGATAGCTAGACAATGGCAAAAGCTTTTAAAAGGGCGTGAAGGAGGCACTCTATAGCGCCACCTTTTGTCAAAAGTGGGGGGGTTAGTTTTAGCTACAGACACCAAACTTGGTACATAAATTGTTCTTTTCAAGACGGACAACTTTCTAATTCACAGTCATCAGCTACGATCAACAGGAAGTCGGCTATTTTGATTTGAATGTGTATTTTTGAGATTTTACAGTTGTGAATTAATGAATACTCCTCACAGGGGAAGTACACTATACACACCAAACGTTGTCTACATGAAGAAAAAACATCGAGGAACTTAAATTGCGAACAGATTTTGGTTAGCTTGAACGGTTTTGTCGTGGTGATTTTTTGAAATGACAGTAAAAAGTGAAACATTAATCGTCTTGTATTTTTAAATTGCAGCTTCCAAACCTTTAAAAAACATTTTTAATTTAGAAAACCAGTGATTCTGAGGAAATATGCATAGTTTCATGACTTTACAGCACTGTATGATTAAAAGAAAATTAAAAAACTGTCAGACATCTGATCTCACTCTGTCACTCTGTGTGCTGACTCTGTGTGTGTGTGTGAGTGTGAGTGGGGGAGGGGTGTGAGCTGAGTGGCAGACAGACAGAGAGAGAGAGAGAGAGAGAGAGAGAGAGAGAGAGACTTAAACATCTCTTTAATCACCAGAAAAAAAACTGTATTTTAAATAGTTATTTTTTTGTTGTTGTTGCTAATTTTGCTGTTATCATTACATCTTAAGAAATATCTTAGGCCTTATCCTTTTCTGACAGTTTCAGGGATTAAAAAAAATCCTAAAAAACCTTATTTGTGCTGCAAATAATAATTTCAAACTCATTTGATACTGACCTCTGTCACCCTGTGACATGACATTTATTTGAATTTACATAATCTCAAGGATGTAACAGTAAAACTGTTCAGCTCACAGATGAAGACTAAGCTTTAATGCAAGCAGAACTATTTCACAAATGCTTATAGGTTAATGAAATCATAACAAAACACTTTTAAATTATTTAAGGATTTGGTAACACTTTAAAATAATGTCTCAATTGTTAACATTAGTAAATGCATTGGTAACACTTCATAATAGCTGCAATTCTTAGCTAAGCATTAGTAAATATTCAGTTCATGCTTTATATAGCCTTCTCCCAAAATTAATATTTTAGTAAGCATTTTATAAATACAGCTATAATTAAATTGTTCATGGTTTATATGCACATTTATTTTGAGGAGATTAAAGGCTGTAATCTCCCTAAAAAAATGTAAAATAAAAAATAAAATAAACAAACACAGAACTCATAAATATTTATTTCAAGATGCAATAAAAGAAAACTGTACACTTGAATTTATATATATATATATATATATATATATATATATATATATATACACACAATTGCATAAGTTTATATTTAAAAATGTTTAGCAAGTGTACAGCTAATAATAATAATAATGCATTTTATTTAGTTTTAGCTACAGACACCAAACTCGGTACTTAAATTGTTCTTATCAAGACGGACAACTTTCTAATTCACAGTCATAAGCTACGATCAACAGGAAGTCAGCTATTTTGATTTGAATGTGTATTTTTGAGATTTTACAGTTGTGAATTAATGCATACTTCTCACATGGGAAGTACACTATACACACCAAACTTTGACTACATGAAGAAACAACATCGAGGAACTTAAATTGCGAACGGATTTTGGTTAGCTTGAACGGTTTTGACGTGGTGATTTTTTGAAATGACAGTAAGAAGGGGAAACATTAATTGTATTGTATGTCTAAATTGCAGCTTCCAAACACTTCAAGGCATGTTTTCATACAGAGATCAAATCATTATGAGGAAATATGCATAGTTTCATGACTTTACAACACTGTATGGATAAAAGAAAAGAAAAAACTGTCAGACTTCTCAACTGACATGATCTCACTCTGGCCACTCCGTCTGTGTGAGGAAAGGGAGGGGGAGAGGGAGGGGGAGTGTGAGTGTGAGGGGGTTGGTGACTGTGAATCTTTGGTGACTGACAGTGTGTGTGGATTGTAGGGAGGGGCTGTCTGGCAGAGAGAGAGAGAGAGAGAGAGAGAGACCTAATCATTCCTTTAATAATCAGGAAGAAAAAATCTATATTTTAAATTGTTATTGTTTTTGTTGTTGCTAATGGTGGTGTTTTTTTCCTTTCATTACAGGTTAAGAAATCTCTTAGGCCTTATCCTTTTCTGACAGTTTTTGGGATTTAAAAACATCCTAAGAAGCCTTATTTGTGCTGCAAATTATAATTTCAAACTCATTTGATACTGACCTATGACAACCTGTGACGTGACATGACATTTATTAATCTCATGGATGTAACAGTAAAACTCTTCAACTGACAGATTAAGCTGCAATGCAAGCAAAACTATTTCACAAATGCTTATAGGTCATTAAAATCATTACAAAACACTAATAAATTATTAAAGGGTTTGGTAACACTGTATAATAATGTCTAATTTGTTAACATTAGTAAATGCATTGGTAACACTTTATAATAACTGCACTCATTAGCTAAGCATTAGTAAATAGTTCATGATTATAAAGCCTTTTCCCTTAATAATAGTCATTATTAAGCAGGAATACATCTCTAATTACATTGTTCTTGGTTTAAAAGCACATATATTACAAAGGAGATTAAAGTTTCAGTTGTCTTATAAAATAAATCAATAAACACAACCCAGTTTGATTCAGAATTCAGAAATATTTATTTCAAGATGCAATAAAAGGAAACTGTACACTTGAAAAGGTTTTGAGCGATTCTTGAAGGACTAGCATCACCTTCACTTGTACGATGGTTTGAGGAATATATCTTCCAGATAGTACCGCCGCTCCCTATATGCAGAGTATGCAGTCTTCGTAGAGCACCAACTCCCAGAGGGGGCACCAGTTGCTCAAAAAAAAACAAAACAAATATGCGCCATTCTCCCATCCGCGTTCGCGACCACTCAATAGCATTTGAGAAGAAAGACTTGTAGTCACAAAACAATTGTAATGTGTTCATATAGGTGTCAGCTACAATGCACACCTTATACATTTTTTATACATTTTAAAATAAAGTGTTACTAAAGTTATATATATTGTTCTGTGTATGTGATTTCAAAGTCTAGATTGGTCGGATTAACCCTTTAACTGCCACATCCCTTAAAACTTGATTGTCAGAGGGTTACTGTAAATGCTTATGCCCGCTGGGCACAGTTTTCCCGATGCCACCAGGGTGGCGTTGCACTGATGGCTTGAGCCCGACATCGCTGCTTGCAGCTATATTTAGGGCCCGAGCACCGATGGTGTGAGGACCCTATTGGAATTGCTCCGTTTATTATTATTATTATTCCGCTTCTCCAAAATGAATCGCATTTTTGAGGGCCTAAACATGCTCAAAAAGTCACCAAATTTTGCACACGCCTCCGAACTGGCGAAAATTTACGTCTGATATGGGTTTCAGAAGTGGGCGTGGTAAAATGGCTCGACAGCGCCACCTATGCACGTTCAGCGGTGTGCGCCTCGAGCTACATTTCACGTACATGTATGAAAATTGGTACACACATGTAACACATGAATACCTACAAAAAAGACTCTTGGAGCAAAATTCTAAACCCAACAGGAAGTCGGTTATTTTTAATATTATGAGCAAATTTTGTGTCATTTTTGCCATTTCCATGCGTTGTATTTTAACGAACTCCTCCTAGAGATTTTTTCAAATCAACACCAAATTTGGTATGCCTAATCTAAAGGCCTTTCCGATGTTAAATTGCGAAGATTTTGAGTTTTCGTTGAAGGGCGTGTCCGTGGCGGCCTGGCGAATTTCGATGACTCGCCATTAAAAATGAAGTTGCTATAACTCAGACATACAATGTCCAATCTGCCCCAAACTTCACATGGTTGATAAGACTCTGGAACAGAATAGATTGACATGCCCATATGCAGTTATAGTCATAGCGCCACCTATTGGCAACAGGAAGTGTCATATTTTATGCTGCGAAGAACTACTCCTAGAAATTTTATGACATCAATGTCTTTTTTGTGGTCAGTCTAATCTAAAGGCCTGTGCGATGTTAAGTTGTGAAGATCTTGAGTTTTCGTTAAAAGGCGTGTCCATGGCGCCGTCACGAAGTTCGATGTCTCGCCATGGGAATAAAAGATGTTATAACTCAGGCATAAAATGTCCGATCTTCCCCAAACTGCACATGTGTGATAAGAGTCCTGGCCTGAACACATCTGAAGGCCAAAATTCCATCAGGTGTGGCAAAATGGCTCGATAGCGCCACCTATACACTTTCAACAGAGTGCGACTCTAGCTATGTTTCACGTACATATACAAAAATCGGTATACACATGTAACACAGCAATACCTACAAAAAAGTCTCTTCACACGAAATCCGAATCCCAACAGGAAGTCGGTTATTTCGAATTTTCTCTGCAAAATTGGCGTTGTTTTTGCCATTTTCAAGGGTTGTACTTTAACGAACTCCTCCTACAGATTTATTCAGATCAACACCAAACTTGGTCAGTTAAATCTAAAGGGCTTTACGATGTTAAATTGCGAAGATCTTGAGGTTTCGTTAAAGGGCGTGTCCATGGCGGCCTGACAAATTTCAATGTTTCGCCATGAAAAAGGAAGTTACTGTAACTCAGTCATACAATGTCCAATCTGCCCCAAACTTCACATGTTATATAAGACTTCTGCCCTTAACAGATCTACATGCCCATATTCAGTTATAGTCATAGCGCCACCTGCTGGCAACAGGAAGTGACATGTTTTACGCTGCGACAAACTGCTCCAAGAAATAGTATGACATTAATTTTTTTTTTTTTGTGGTCAGTCTAATATAAAGGCATGTGCAATGCTAAATTATGCAGATCTTGTTTTTTTTTAAAGGGCGTGTCCATGGCGCCATGACAAAATTTGTTGTCTCGCCACAGTAAAGGAAGTTGTTGTAACTCAGGCATAAAATGTTCGATCTTCCCCAAACTTCACATGTTCGATAAGAGTCCTGCCCTGAACACAACTGAAGGCCAATATTCCATTATAAGGATAGTGCCACCTGCTGGCAACAGGAAGATTGGCACATATATGGAATAACTTTGATTTATTCCACTTATATTTATGAGTTTAAATGCATATTTCTCACCGCTCACCTATTTACTAAAGCCACTCGCTGCCGGTGAGCCCGGGTGCGAGGGCCCGTTCATCGCTGCTTGCAGCTTTAATTATTATTATTATTCTTCTTCTCCAAAATGAATCGCATTTTTGAGGGCCTAAACATGCTCGAAAAGTCATGAAACTTTGCACACACCTCAGAACTGGCGAAAATTTACGTCTGATATGGGTTTCAGAAGTGGGTGTGGCAAAATGGCTCAACAGCGCCACCTATACACGTTCAATGGTGTGCGCCTCGAGCTACGTTTCATGTACATCTATGAAAATCGGTATACACATGTAACTCTCCAATACCTACAAAAAAGTCTCTTGGAGCAAAATCCGAAACCCAACAGGAAGTCGGTTATTACTAATATTATGAGCAAATTTTGTGTCATTTTTGTCATTTCCATGCGTTGTATTTTAACGAACTCCTCCTAGAGATTCATTCAGATCAACACCAAATTTGGTATGCCTAATCTGAAGGCCTTTGCGATGTTAAATTGCGAAGCTTTTGAGTTTTCGTTAATGGGCGTGTCCGTGGCGGCCTGGCGAATTTCGATGATTCGCCATGAAAAATGAAGTTGCTATAACTCAGACATACAATGACCAATCTGCCCCAAACTTCACATGTTTGATGAGACTCCTGACCTGAACAGATTGACATGCCCATATTCAGTTATAGTCATAGCGCCACCTACTGGCAACAGGAAGTGGCATATTTTACACTGCGATGAACTACTCCTAGAAATTTTATGACATCAATGTATTTTTTGTGGTCAGTCTAATCTAAAGGCCTGTGCGATGTTTAGTTGTGAAGATCTTGAGTTTTCGTTAAAAGGCGTGTCCATGGCGCCATCACGAAGTTCGATGTCTCGCCATGGGAATAAAAGATGTTATAACTCAGGCATAAAATGTCCGATCTTCCCCAAACTGCACATGTGTGATAAGAGTCCTGGCCTGAACACATCTGAAGGCCAAAATTCCATCAGGTGTGGCAAAATGGCTCGATAGCGCCACCTATACACTTTCAACGGAGTGCGCCTCGAGCTATGTTTCATGTACATGTACAAAAATCGGTATACACATGTAACACACCAATACCTACAAAAAAGTCTCTTGGTACGAAATCTGAATCCCAACAGGAAGTCGGTTATTTAGAATTTTCTCTGCAAAATTGGCGTTGTTTTTGCCATTTTCAGGGGTTGTACTTTAACGAACTCCTCCTAGAGATTTATTCAGATCAACACCAAACTTGGTCAGTGTAATCTAAAGCCCTTTGCGATAATAAATTGCGAAGGACGTGAGGTTTTGTTAAAGGGCGGGTCCATGGTGGCCTGACAAATTTCGATGTTTCGCCATGAAAAAGGAAGTTGCTGTAACTCAGACATACAATGTCCAATCTCCCCCAAACTTCACATGTTGGATAAGACTCTTGACCTGAACAGATCTTCATGCCAATATTCAGTTATAGTCATAGCGCCACCTATTGGCAACAGGAAGTTACATATTTTACACTGCGACAAACTACTCCTAGAGATTTTATGACATCAATGTCTTTTTTGTGGTCAGTCTAATCTAAAGACCTGTGTAATGTTTAGTTGTGAAGATCTTGAGTTTTTGTTAAAAGGTGTGTCCATGGCGCCGTGATGAAGTTCGATGTCTCACCATAGGAATAAAAGATGTTATAACTCAGGCATAAAATGTCCGATCTTGCCCAAACTTCACATGTTTGATAAGAGTCCTGGCCTGAACACATCTGAAGGCCAATATTCCATTATAATGATAGCGCCACCTGCTGGCAACGGTAAGATTGGCACATATATGGGATATACTTCAATATATTCCACTTATATTTAGGACATTAAATGAATATTTCTCAATGTTCACCTTTTTACTAAAGCCACACGATGGCGGTGAGCCCGGGTGCGAGGGCCCGTTCATCGCTGCTTGCAGCTTTAATTAAACATGGATCTGATCAGCCAGCAGCTAACACCGCTACTAACAGGCGCTCAAGGTCAAGCAGACAGCGGCTTTCAGCTCAGAGCGCAGCCGAGCCAGGGACTCCGATAGTGGGTGACTCTGTTATCAGAAACATTAGTAGCAGGCAGTGGCGAAACCAGGATGTTTTTATAGGGGTGGCCAGGGAAGGGCCAGCAACCAGTCTGGGGTGGCACAGAAATCTTCATTATTTTATATAAAAAATGTGTTTGACTATAACGTAGGCGTAATGGGCTATTTTAAGTGCCTTAAACACAACTGAGTACAATTAATTTCTACTTAACTGAATTGAGATTGCAATTTGCAACTTAGATCAAGTAACACTGGGTGAATATGACAATTTTTGTATTATTCCTCACCTCCAGGTATTTTAATAAAGGGGCTCACTTTAACTTTATTGCTCCTTCAGCTTCTCAAAACTCGTAAATGCTTGCTCTCCAACATTAATCATGGATGAGGCGTGCAATGATAAAAAAAAAAATAAATGTGAAAAAGGCCAGAAATCAACATAACAGTAGAATTTGTTTTTATGCATTTAAATGGTTTAATTTTCGCATATTTTATAGTATAAGTGCACTGTGCTCACAATTAATTGTGCATTCAATTACTAATAAAAAAATACAAATCAACTTACGTCTGATATTGTGACCTCGAATTGCAGAATAGGCTAGATTTTATTTGAACATGCATTTGAGAGATGTGGTTTGCTGCTTATACACGCACAGTTTGCAGCTTTAATCGCCTTTTCTGTGATTTCATGACTTAGCTGTAGACATCTTCAAGACTAAAAGACTTTAAACAGCCCTTTAACCACCGAGCAAATAAATAAGTCAAAGCCTGTTCTTGTGTTATAGTTACTTAATTCTAGGCTGTCACACTATATTTCACACTTTGGTTGGCCAAAAATATAACATTAGCTCTACTGAACACACACATCTGCAAATAAACACCCTCAGTCTTCAGTCCAGAAAATAGCTTTTCATATTTCATAGCAGTCGATTCTGTTCCCCTCTGGAATTCCTGTTTCCCCTCGGGTTGCAAGGTCTGTGTAATAAACTCAACCAAATAGTTTATCAAACATTGCCCCAAAATAGCCTAAATTGTGCCACATGCAAATACACCAAACACAACTGGATGTAAGGAACTTCTCTACACTGACACATTTTTTTCATAGTGAGTATAATGATACACCAACACTTTATAATAGCAAAAAGTCAGTGCTCGTCAAGAAACTATACTACTACTTAACTGACTTAAAGCAACTAGCACATGGACAATGACCTGTTTTCTAATTTCGGTTTATATAGGCATATTCCTTCAGATAGGCCTTAGAACCTCATTGCAGGTTATTTGTTTAGATTTTAACAATAAAGCTATTTCAGTAGATGGCAACTTAATCACATCTCCTCAGAAAACAATGTAAAGTTTAGAAGAAAAGTGGCTGCTGGACAAAAAGGGGCCAAACAATTTTTATTTTTGACATTGATAAATGGTTAAAAAGGCAACTAAATATTTTCCTTTTCAACACTGCTTTGAGACATATAAACTGATTATCTTATGTTAACAGCTAGGATTAATTTAGTGGGGAAAGTCACAAATGCATGTTCAAGACCAAAAATTTAAATGAGTGCATTTATTGACCATTACACAAAATAGCCTATGCTATTCTGACTAAATATGAAGCAGTTGTGTACTGCATTAATTTATTTCACAGGTTTGGGGCAACAAAGATCATTCTTTCTGACCAAGGCACAGAGTCTGTTTACCAGGTTTATAGTTTATTGAATGAAGGGGGGGGGGGGTCACTATGAATTAAAGTTGTCATGTGTGCATATGGTTCTGATTTATACACAACTTTTATGGTACTTATTCTTGTGTATGTTTTGCATACACACACACAAAGATTTTTTAAGATTTCAGTGCATACATAAATAATAACGACAACAACAACAACAGCAAGGCATATAATAAAAAAATAAGAATAAATGAGAATAAATAAATAAGTATAAGACAGTATAAAACAAAATAGCCAAAGCATCACACTGAAATCGGTAATAAATCTGATTTAAAAAAAAGAAAAAAAAAAAGAAAATAATTTTTGAATTGTAAAACCCCTCGTCTTAAAACTATTTTCAAGTTTAGGATTTAGGACGGTATTTTGAACCATTTGACTTGCCGTACATGCAGTCTCGCTTCTTGCGCTCGCTAGTTCTGATTGAAATTGAACTACTGGTTTCGTCTGGTCAGAGGAGAACTGACCCCAACTGAGCCTGGTTTCTCCCAAGGTTTTTTTCTCCATTCTGTCACCGATGGAGTTTCGGTTCCTTGCCGCTGTCACCTCTGGCTTGCTTAGTTGGGGTCACTTCATCTACAGCGATATCATTGACTTGATTGCAAATAAATGCACAGACACTATTTAAACTGAACAGAGATGACATCACTGAACTCAATGATGAACTGCCTTTAACTGTCATTTTGCATTATTGAGACACTGTTTTCCAAATGAATGTTGTTCAGTGCTTTGACGCAATGTATTTTGTTTAAAGCACTATATAAATAAAGGTGATTGATTGATTGATTGTACTCGGCAACTGAACAGAGATGATGACATCACTGAAATCAAAGATGAACTGCCCTTAACTGTCATTCTGCATTATTGACACACTGTTTTCCTAATGAATGTTGTTCAGTTGCTTTGACGCAATCATTTTTGTTAAAAGTGCTATATGAATAAAGGTGGCTTGACTATGTTAGCGTAAAGGGAAACAGACATTTCGAGGGGAACAGATCGACTGCAGATCGACTGCTGCTGCAGCGGCGGTATTCTTACCTTCAATGCTTAACTTAGTTTGCAGGCTACTAAACTAGCCAGTGCAGTGTAGTTCGACCTTAAGCTGCTACTTGGTGCTAGATACATTTTTCCTACACATTCAGAGAGAACTACGATATAACTAAACATTGATATACCATACATCTCAATCGACTGATTCCAGCGTTTTTGTCATTGCTACTCTGAGTGTGACCATCCTCCTGTGTTTCAGGGACCAGCAGAAGTAGGTGAAGCATGCGCTCATCTCACGGGTCACCTGACCTGCATGGCCAAACGTCCGCTAAGCAGAAATCAGCTCTTCAGTCTCCGCACAACCGTTACTGTGTTAGTTAAAAATGTAAAACTGGCCCTTAATCAGTTAATCAGCTGTCATCATTGATTGACAGCATTTCTCCTTTCTTGTGTTGACGAACTTGACCAACTAGCAATCAGATCTGGGGTGGCCACAGGGGTGGCCAATGAGCTTTCAGGGGTGGCCCCCTAGAATCGCCATTGGTAGCAGGACTACAACAACATGCTGCCTTCCTCAAGCAACGGTCTCTGATGTGAACAAGGAACTTCAGAACATTCTGATGAAGCACAAGACTGCAAATCAAATCATCATCCATGTGGGGAATAATGATATTCGGAAAGAACAGTCAGAACTCCTTAAGAAGGACTTCTGTGAACTCTTTGAAACACTTAGAAGACTCAAAGTTCAGTCGTTCATTAGTGGACCACTCCCAGCAAGGGGAACAAATATGTTTTCATGGTTGCTTGGGCTGAACACATGGCTACAAAGATCTTGTAATATAAAAGGAGTAAATTTCATCGACAACTTCAATCTTTTCTGGGGCCATAGACAACTGTTTAAACTGGATGGCCTCCACCCAAACAAACTTGGTGCTAGAGTGTTTAAGGACAATATCTTCTTCTCCCTTCATCATCCTAAAATAGAGTGTGTTAATCCATTCAGCACACACACACCGGGTCCGAGTCATCATGTGGTTGACATATCCCACAAGGACACTGATAACACCATGCAGACAAAACAATCACTGCTGATAGACACTATCCCTGCTGAGCCCTGCCCACAGAGCTCCTCACAGACTGACTGTGATGTATCAAAACAGCTACAAGATCCACCACCCAAGTACGACTTTCTGAAAAAAGCCAGGGAAGCCAGGACAATCACAGCCACCGGAAACACTAGACACATTATCACTCTCTCCAGCATCTCCACTTCTGTGCTTCTCACAGAAAATGGAGGAATTGGTGTATGCTGGGACTAAACTCTCCCACTCATTCGCTGCTAGCCCGCAGATATCAACTAAAAAACGGCGGGCCCCCCAACCACCAAAGCCTGTGGGCCCTGTTCCTATGAGAGCTCTCCGACCACTGCCACAACGCCAGGGCCCAAACCCTCTATCTGCTGAAGGTGAACCAAAAACAACTGATAGCAGCTCGCAGTGATATGTATCGGGTCCCCTCTATAATAGCAGCAACATTCACAAATGCCTACTGAACAAGCGGGAACCCAGTGTGCCTGTAGCTTTCTCTATTTCAGTTTTATCACGTGATAGAAAGTCTAAGGCCATCTCAAGCCAAAGGGCAAACTCATCTAATCTGCGGATAACCATCAATATCCTCCAAATTAACTGTTGGCTTGAAAGCCATACTTATTACAGAAATAAAAACACAGGCATGTAAGTACCATTTGAATTTCAAAACAATCAATGCCAATAAAAAACAAAAATGATTTCCATGTTGAATTCTAAGTGGACTGCAAAAAAATTCCAAAGTATAGTCATTGCCAGTGCTTTAAGTGGGCCAGTAAGCACCAGTACTCAGTACCGCCACTTCCAAATATAGCTCTTGAGCGTACAGCCACCTCTCCGTGCGCCCAGAACGTGCTTGTAGCGTACCGGTATGCTCATTTGGACATCTGTTTTAATAGAGGTTTTAATCTTTTACCTGCACTGCCGATTTTCAGAGCGCCCTTCACAATGCGAGCTTCCTAATTCATCCCACCCAGAGCAGAAACTACATTACCCATTCACCCTTAAGTTATACAAGTGAATAGCGCATGTGTCGCTTTTCCCACTGTTATAAGTGTCAACAACTCAACGTGGCCGGAGAAGGTGTCTGAAACTCGTTGTGAGTTATACTAAAGCAAAATTTTGAGTATTTATTGTCTGATAAACATTAAAAACTGTCTGCGGAGGTTGAGTCGTCCTGCAGCTCCCGCCGGCTGTTCATTGGCTGCAGCATCTTTTTTCTAAGTTCTAAAAAAATACCGTAGACGGCAAGGCACAAATTTAGATATTCATTTATCTAATTAATCTATAGCCTATGCACAAAGACAATATGATCTTTTTGTCCCCTTTTTGTTTTAAAGCTTGATGAAGAGAGAGAGCGCAAGTTGCTGCAGCTGAGGAGTACAGTGATGGCACAGGAGTGATTGACAGTTCGCGGCACTGTGTACAAAAAATACTCCGCTACACAATTATTTCGTTATTTTCGTTTAAGCTTATTAACGTTAGCGTTACAGAAAGGTCTGATTTACGCACTGTTACAGTCATTGTTTTTTTTTTTTTTAAACAATGACATTTGAGTTCATGATTTTAATGTTGCTGTTTCTTGTGGCAGACTGAATGAAGAGTAATGTTTCTTGTGGCAGACTGAAGAGTAATCCGGCAGAGTTTTATACTGGAACTTTCCGTCTAAAAGTCCTTCCTTGGTCTTATCCATATTTCTTTGCACGATGAACACACATAGGCCACAACTGGAAATAAAAAAAACTGCAACCGCGTTAGTTGCGTTATTTTTTTTTAACGCGTTAAATATTTCAAATTAATCGAATGCGTTAACGCGCTAATTTTGACAGCACTATTTTAAACATTCGCTCACTAAAAAATAAATAATTTCTAATCAATGATTTTATAACCACAAACAATTTGGATTTTATATTTCTAAATGAAACAGGGCTAGAAGACAGCTGCAGTGCAACAGTCCTCAATGAAGCAGCCCCTCCTAACTTCACTTACATGAGTGTTTGCAGGACTGTTAGGAGAGGTGGAGGTGTAGCTGCTCTATTTAAAGATGTCTATCAATGCAAGCAAATGTCATTTGGTCAGTACTTGTCTTTCGAATATCTAGGGATTGTGCTGAAAGGTGCTCCACGCATTCTGTTTATTATTATTTACAGGCCTCCAAAATACTCTCCAGCCTTTGTTGAAGAGGTCACAGAAATGTTATCAATGATTTCTTCAGAGTTTGACTGTTTTGCAATTGCAGGGGATTTTAATATTCACACAGATAATGCAGAAAACAAAACTACAAAAGAAATGATAACAGTTCTAAACACTTGACCTGATTCAGCATGTGCAGGGACCCACACACAAAGGTGGACACACTCTGGATCTAATCATCAGTAGGGGTCTAAACATTTCATCCATTGTTATTAAGGACGTAGCACTATCTGATCACTTCTGTATTTTCTTTGATATATTGATCTCTGCTACCACTGAATCTAGATCTGTCTCTGTCAGGAGATGCATTAACGAGAACACAAGTGTACTATTTACGGAGGCTATATCTTTAACACCAAGCATTTCTGCAGACTCTGTTGATATTCTCCTTGATTCCTTCAACTCAAAAGTTAAGCATGTTATTGATGATATTGCTCCAATAATAGTCAGTAAGAAAACAAACAGACAGAAATCAGTTTGGAGAAGATCAACAGCAGTTCAGACTATGAAAAGACAATGCTGAAAAGCAAAGCGGATGTGGAGGAAGACGAAACTTGAAATTCACTATAGCATCTATAAAGACATCCTTCATGCTTTTAATGTGAAACTAGCAACAGCTAGACATAACTTCTTCTCAAACCTTATAAACAGTAACTTAAATAACACTCATACTCTTTTTGCCACTGTTGAGAGACTGACAAACCCCCCAAGTCAGATTCCCAGTGAAATGCTCTCAGACAGAAAATGCAATGAGTTTGCTTCTTTCTTTTCTGAGAAGATCATCAATATCAGGAAGGCGATTAGCACATCCTCAAATAATGCAGATGTAATGGAAACTGGTCAATTTAGCTCAAAGGGAATCATTTAAGATTTTAAAGGGAATTTGAACAGAATCACTGTTTCACGGCTGATCACTGAGACGCGCCTGCGGTTCAGTGAACGAGCCGTTTAACATCAAATCTGCGCTGGATACTAATATCCAAACTATAGTGAAAACACTATCAATTAGCACAGTAACAAGATCGGCAGTTTAAGACATTAACTTGTGAGCACAAAACACAATATGCTTCTCTTTTCAATATGAATAAGGCTTTATTAGATAAATCTAAGACATATAAACTAATCTAACACATAAACGCACACACACACACATTCACACAAGTTGCAGGAAGATCTAAAGTTAGGGAAAGATGAGTTTAAGAGAATGGAAATATGGAATCCCAAGTTTACAGCAATACGTTAAATTGCATAGACATAAACAACCACCAATCACGTAGTTAGCCCTCGCATTGAGTTCCTCAATGAGGTTAAAATTATATTAGATACACCAGTAAAGGTCACAGTCTGGAGGTAAAGTTACTTGCGTCTCCTGTGAAAAAGGAGTCTTGGTGAAAGGGGTATCCCGAGGTCGTTGATTGGCTGGAAGTTCAGTCGCTGAAGTGACGTTTTGGGAAGCCCGTGCTTGGGCGTTGGCTGAAGATGGAGTTGTGTGGGCTGGTTGAAGTTGAACGCGCAGACGAGGTCGACGTTACAAAACTTAACTCAGAACACGAAACTCTCAAACGGAAAAGAAAATAAATTAAGTTTGACGAGACTAAGGTGGAGTTTCTTCTCATCGTGGTTAAGTAGCAGCAGGCAGGCACGCTGGAACCGCGCTCAAAGAACAGTGATGACTACACAGCATGGCTAGAAGCTACAAGCTAGCAGAAGCATAGCTAGAGACTAGAAAGCCACATGACGAATAGCAGCAACATTGCTAGAGACTAAAAGCAAAGATTTTATGGTGTCCTAAGTATTTAAACTGGCCACACCTCAAATGTTGTCTTGACCAATCAGATATTGTCTTGGCTCGGGGGTAACATAAATCATATGTGTATCTTACCAAGCATGTTGTCCGAATTTTCCTGCTCTGGCAGGGTCTAATTTTGGACATGATTCCTATAACACGAATATGATACATGGGACAAATAAATTATTGTCTGTACTAATTCAAGCAAGCAGATTCGATTATATCAATACTAGACATGACTATGAATCGTTAAGCTATGCCATAGTTATTAAAAAAAACATACACAATAATTGATTATAACATGATAGTCAAATGTGTGGGTTACACATAAATGAATATGGAGTGAAGCGATGGACTGATTCATTTATAAGTCTTTTTGAGTTCATTCTGGTCCATATATATGTACAAAAAGCAGTTTCTTTGCCATTCTCATGACAAAGACTTCTGTGGAGATCAAAGGTTTTAGGAATTTCAGTCTGGTTCTGCTAGGTGGGGGGAAGTCAATGGAAGTGTTTAACTCGATCTCATGGGTTTACATGTGATGTCCAGCGTTGCATTTCCATTACGAACAACACATTTGACACCAAATTTCTCTTCTTCGAATTGAAATTGTAAATAATTGTTCTAGTGGTGTTAATGTTGAAAGCTGTTGTGTTAACAAGTTGGTTGCTCATCTTGCTTGGGACTTGTGGCACAGAATGTTTTATGACTTCCTGAGGAATTCGGCTCCGTGTTTCAGACACAGCTTTGATAGACTCTTTAATTTGTCTGGTTCGACTCATTTCTGTTACACAGAGGTCAGACAGATTCGGCCAAAATATCAAAAAGATACTATGTCTATTTTTGAAACAATTGATAGTAAAATTCTGGAAGACATAGTGCAGCAACTAAAATCATCAACCTGTTGTATTGACACACTTCCCACATTTTTTTTTCAAAAGTGTGCTTGACTGCTTAAAAGCAGATCTCTTAGAAGTGGTGAATGCCTCACTTCTTTCTGGGACATTTCCAAACTCCCTAAAAACTGCAGTTGTAAAGCCCCTCCTGAAAAAGACCAATCTTGATAACACAATTTTGAGCAATTTTAGACCAATATATAATCTTCCTTTTATAGGCAAAATTATAGAAAAGGTAGTTTTTAATCAGCTGAACAAATACTTAAACTCAAATGGATACCTGGACAATTTTCAATCTGGTTTTCGACTGCATCACAGCACAGAGACAGCACTCATTAAGATAATAAATTATATTCGCTTAAATTGTGACTCTGGCAAAATATGGGTGCTGGTACTGCTAGATCTCAGTGCTGCGTTTGACACTGTCGATCATAACATACTACTAGAGAGACTGGAAAACTGGGTCGGGCTTTCTGGGATGGTACTCAAATGGTTCAGGTCATACTTAGAAGGGAGAGGCTATTATGTGAGTCTAGGAGAGCATAAGTCTAAGTGGACGTCCATGACATGCGGAGTCCCACAAGGGTCAATTCTTGCACCGCTCTTGTTTAGGCTGTATATGCTTCCACTAAGTCAAATAATGAGAAAGAACCAGATTGCCTATCACAGCTATGCTGATGATACCCAGATCTACCTAGCCTTATCTCCAAATGACTACAGCCCCATTGACTCCCTCTGCCAATGCATTGATGAAATTAATAGTTGGATGTGCCAGAACTTTCTTCAGTTAAACAAGGAAAAAACTGAAGTCATTGCATTTGGAAACAAAGATGAAGTGTTCAAGGGGAGAGCATACCTTGACTCTAGGGGTCAAACAACCAAAATCAAGTCAGGAATCTTGGTGTGATTCTGGAGACAGACCTAGTTTCAGTAGTCATGTCAAAGCAGTAACTAAATCAGCATACTATCATTTAAAAAACATTGCAAGAATTAGATGTTTTGTTTCCAGCCAAGACTTGGAGAAACTTGTTCATGCCTTTATCACCAGCAGGGTGGACTATTGTAATGGGCTCCTCACCGGCCTTCCCAAAAAGACCATTAGACAGCTGCAGCTCATCCAGAACACTGCTGCCAGGATTCTGACTAGAACCAGAAAATCTGAGCATATCACACCAGTCCTCAGGTCCTTACACTGGCTTCCAGTTACATTTAGGATTGATTTTAAAGTACTTTAACTCGTATATAAGTCACTAAATGACCTAGGACAGAAATATATTGCAGATATGTTCACTGAATGTAAACCTAACAGAGCACTCAGATCACTAGGATCGAATCAGTTAGAAATACCAAGGGTTCACACAAAACAAGGGGAGTCCTCCTTTAGTTTCTATGCTGCCCGCAGCTGGAATCAGCTTCCAGAAGAAATCAGATGTGCTAAAACACTAGTCACATTGAAATCTAGACTCAAAACTCATCTGTTTAGCTGTGCATTTATTGAATGAGAACTGTGCAATGTCTGAACTGATTGCACTATATTTTCACTGTTTTATTTAATTTTTTTATGTAAAATCATTTTCTAACTGTTTTTAAATGTTTTAATCATTTTAAAATTGCTTGTTTTATTTTTGTTTTATATTTTTCTTCATGATTATTTTACTTTCTTTTATGTGTACGAAATGTGCTATATAAATAAACTTGCCTTGCCTTGCCTTTCCTTTGGACGTTTCAGTGTGGATGACGACTCTGGAAAAAATGCCTTGGCTTCGTGGTAAAAAATGGCATCGTCATCCGACAGAACTATGTCATAACCTCATTTAACAAACTGTAAGCTACCTTTCCACGGCACATGACATTCGGACACGATTGTCACATTTCTCCCTCTAGCGGCAGTCGCGCAGAACTTTCAAACTGGTCATGCAGTAACTGTTACCTTGTCATGTTCACCATGGTTAAATTTATAATTTTAATGAATATAATGTATATAATGTATGAATGCATTGTCACGAATCAGATGACCCCCAAAATAAAAACAGTAGGTTTTATGGGGCTAATCAATGTGAATAAATGGTTTAATAATTATTTCTCCCATAATTATTATACACCACCATTTTACAAAAATAGTGTTTAAAGAATAATGTTACAGTTAACAAAATAATGGTAATTCTGACCTCGCACCAATAGTTTTGATTAGAATACATCACATCTGGTCGGGCGTTCACATACGATCTAGTCACAGAAGTTCAAATATTTGAACGCATCCAAGGCTCAAATCGGAACTGAAATTTCCACATACATATGTGATCGGAACTCCACGCAGCTCCTGCACTACTTTCTAGCCGCAAAACCTGTATTTAGAGTCATCACCTGAAAATGTACTGATTTACGACGCGTGGTTTGCGCCGCTAGAGGAGACCTCAAACTGCACCTCAGCCGGAAAAGCCGCGGTGAAAGGCTGAGCTGCGGCGGAAAGTGAGAGAGGCTTGCTGCAGTAAAAACTGGGGTGCGGCCCAGACTGTATGAATGTCTGCTGCTGCTGCGGTCTTTTGGCCACGACATGTGGCTTGGCGAGAAGAGCAGCTGTCGCCAAGAAGTTTGATGATGCTCAACGGCCGTGTTTGGCAAGGTAGGAATGATCATGGGTATCGGCAAAAGTAGGAGATCTGAAAAATCCCCGGTATGGATCTCCTTGCTGGAAGGAAAATTGGGTCTGTGATAAGATGACAGACAGAGCGAACTGGGATGCTGATAAACTGTCAATGGAGACAGGTAGACTAATTTAGCTGTATTTATACCCTAAGGTTGATTATCTTAAGTGGCTCCACCTGTGCTAATTAGGCTAAGTATCTGACGTGCTCCTCCCGAACCTTGTTATGAAACTACATTTATTGGGGGGATTAGCCCCCATCAATGTCTACGGCAGTTATCGCCCTGATCAGACATTTGCTGTGGCACTATCATGCAGTCTGTAATGACGTTAGCAAATATTAAATTTTTTTTGCAAACATTTCTTTGAGTAACATGCCCGTTAATATGAACTCACAATTGAATGTAACATAAAACAAATGATTTCTTAATTAAAATCTTTATTTATGCCTAAAAAGCTTACATTTATGTGTCTTTTTGTTCGCTGTAGCTGCCATGTTGCCGAGATAATTTATACCACTTCGTTTGAAGGGCTATCTGGCCCTTCCCCTTACCCCTACCCCTCCAACCAAAAGAGAATCGAAAGGGAAAGGGGAAGGGCTCAGGGATAGAATTGGGATTGGGCCAAGATGTGACGGAGCATGTGATTTGTTGAATTTAGTGAACGAATACGATTTTCTCGTAGGTGAATGAGTTGAATGAACTGATACATCTTGTTTGAGAATGAAATGAATGAGAGTATACAGGGACAGTCAGCCGAGCATGTAAATCTTGATCAGCAATCAGCAGATACAAAGCGCAGTTATAGGTGCACATACGCTCGTTTTCGTATTTAGCATACAAAATGTAACTCCACGTTTAATCCCCGATTCATTAATGTGAATATATAATAAATGAATTTAATTTAATTTGACCAAACAATTAAAATGTTTAATTATGCAAGAAAACCTTGTGCTTTGTTCATCGGAACAACTTTTTTTTTGACTATTTATTAGACTATTTATCACAAGTAAATACGTTCGTTGACTTAAGACACATAAGACAAGACACTATTTTTCGCCACCTGCTATGGCATATTTGTGTAATATGAAGAAATGGTCACTGAACAAATCAGTGAACGAATCCGAACGAATCATTTTGGTGAACGAACTGAAAATAAACGAATCTCTTGAAAGAATCTAAATTTCCACCATTAAATTCCACGCAACATAAATGGATTTTTAAACATTTAGTTTTTAGTGACCCGCCCTGCAAATAAAGTGCCTACTTCTTAACCCGCCCAGACCCGACCCACGCATCACTATTGTCTCTGACCTGTTTGTCGTGTTCTTATTTACTTCCTCCTCATTTGTTTGTATTTTTTACTGTTTTGTTCAGGTTTTTTTGCAAGGTTTTTCTTTAATGCTGCTAATCATTTCGTGCCACCAAAGTATGCCCATTCTAATAACATCCTTTTCCCTCTTTCCATATATGCAGGGGTCTTCTGGTAGAGCACAGACTTGGGGTAGAAATGTGACATTAGTCTCTTGGTTTGTTAACGGCTAGAACATGCTATTAAGAGAAAAAGTATTTAGGCACTTTAAATTATTATCATCAGATATGATTTTTCTACAGGAGACGCCTATCAAAGTAACTGACCAGCTAAGGTTGCAGTTAGATATCTCAAGTTTATCAATCATCATTCACTTCTCACACCCGTGGGGTGGCCATTTTCTTTCTGAAAAATATTCCATTTACATTTTTTCTATGGTTCAATGGTTATGGTTACATCTATCGTTATCCTTATGGCAGATACATTTTTGTTTCTGGTACCATAAACTCGTTCACGTTTACTTTCTTAAATATCTACAGTCCCAATACTGCCAATTCTATTTTTTACAAGAAGGTTTTGGACTTACTTTCTGATGGCAATAATTTCAATATAATAATTAGGGGAGATTTAAATTGTTATTTAGACCCCTATTTAGACAGACTATCTAAAGTTTTAAATAACCGGCTTAATTGCAGAAATGTATTTGATATTTGGAGAATTCAGCACTGTGTTGTCAGAGATTATTCTTACTATTCGCATGTCCATAAACCTTATAGTAGAATAGATTATTTTCTGCTTGATTCTCAGTTAATTTTGCATGTTACTGATACCACAGCATATTGATCTCCGATCACAGTCCCTTTACCATGTCCATCGACCTATCTCTTCCTAAGCGATCTTATTCTTGGCGCTTCAATCCATCTCTGCTTACTGACAGTAAATTCGTAGAATGCATTACCATCAAGCTGAAAGAGTTGATGGAGTTTAATGACAATGGGGAGGTGTCAGACTCTGTACTTTGGGTGACATGAATCTGCTGCCAAGAAAGAAAGAGAGAAGCGTCTTTCAGAGATAGAAAGTGTTCTTCCTATTCTTGAATTAGTTTATCAGGTGTCAAATCATCTGATGACTTCAGTAAGTTACTGAAGCTTAAGTATGAATACTGCTGTATTCTTGATGGTCAAATAAGCAACCTTTTTTGAGAATGAGACAGAGGCATTTTGAAATTGGGGAAAAGACAGATAAGCTTATACTGTTGACTGACCCCAAGGATATAAATAACGGTTTCAAAGATTTTTATAGTGAACTCTATACTTCCAATAGTACAGCAACTTATTCTGATTTAACACATTTATTTGACTCTCTCGAAATACCTAAACTTAGCAACATTGCTAGGTCTGACCTGGACTCTAATTTTATTTTGGAGGACATAGTTGCTGCCATTTAGCCATTTTCAAAAGGGAAGATGGCAGGGCCAGATGGATTTAGTTCAGAATTTGTAAAGATTCTGTGATATTTTTGGCTCGCTCCTCCTTAGAATGATAATCAATTACAAACAAGATAATGTTCTGTCTATCACATTGTATGAAGCCAATATATCTTTAATTTTAAAGAAAAACAAAGATGAAACCCACCCAACCAGCTAAAGACAAGTTGCACTTCAGAACTTTGATAGGAAAGTAATTACTGAACCTTCAGCAACTCAGCTTAACAAACACCTACCCTCCATCATTCACCCTGACCGGACTGGCTTCATTCCTGGCAGATTCTCTTTTTTTAATGTGCATCGCTTCCTCAGCATAGATGCTAAGCAGGTGAAAGCTAATGAAGCAGCAATTCTGTCCTTGGATGCACAAAAAGCTTTTGACCAGGTTGAGTGGCCTTACATGTTTAGATCACTGCAAAGGTTTGGGTTTGGCGAGACATTTGTGTCATGGGTGCAAATAATATATGCTAGACCAAAGTGTTCAGTTTGAACTAATGCAGAGAAGTTGCTCGAGGTCCCTTTACACCACTCAGTGCAACAGGGGTGTCCCCTTTCACCTGCCCTTTTCGCCATTGCGCTAGAACCACTTGCATTAAGTATAAGGCATCAAACAGGTATCACAGGTCTTGAATTGGGAGGCAAGGAAGTTCTTATCGGTATCTATGCAGACAATGTAATATTGTATTTGCAAAACTCTGAAAGATCAGTTCCCATTCTCTTATATTTAATTACTTTTTTATTTGTCAAAGAGTAACTTTATGCCTCTGATACTTATAGACTTACTTTTTTGGAGAATATTCCATTCAAAATAGTCAGGGATCATTTTGTTTATCTCGGTTGGATGATTCCCAAAGATTCAAAATTATTGTTTAAGCTTAATTTTGTGGAGCTCCTTTCAAAGCTCAAATGCAATATAGGAAGTTGGGAAAATGTACCTTTGTCAATGTTTGGGTTTATAAATTCAATAAAAATGGTTTCTCTTCCTAGATTCCTACATCTTTGCCAGAATCTCCCTGTTTTTCTTACCTCTGCTTTCTTTAGGGAACTGGACTCTATAATTCTCTTATGTTTGGAACTTAACATAAGACACACAGGATCTCTAAACTGCATCTACAAAAATCCAAATCTGTAGGTGGTCTGGGTATGCCAGTATTTAAGCATTATTGGGCTGCCAATGTTAGGGCTTTAATGTATTGGGTGAAGGGGACTCTGACCAGTTTGACCCCTGACGTCCCACTGTGGGTACAAACAGAGACTAGTCTGGCTGTTGGCACTTCCTTACACTTCCATGTTCTTCTCCAAGTTGGATAGGCCCACAGCGATGATAAAAGTTAAAGTATTCAGGTGAGAAAAGTCTTGTCCGTAGCAGAGACCTCTGTTCATAAGCCAATTTGTTCTAATCATTCTTTTGTTACCCCCCTGGACTAATAGAACTTACTTTGTCTGGAAGGAGAAGGGCCTAGAGTCCATCGAGGATCTTTATGTTGAGAGAAGGTGTGCATCCTTATACCAGTTGAGAGAAATTTGACTTGCCTCATGCACACTTCTTTCATTATCTACAAATCAGGCACTATGTAAAATCCCAAATTAGTAATTTCGAAGAACTCCCTGCAAAGCATGTTTTTTTTAACCTGATAACTGTCACTCACGTTTTTGAAGATAGATATGAATGTGCATGATACAAACCTAAATTTGTATATTTCATGACTGAAAACATTTTGTAACATGATTTTGATGTGCCATTTACATGGTAATGCGATGTCTGATTTTAAAATGGGTTTTGAAGGATGAATTTTGAGTTTTTATGTTTTCAAGTGATATATAACTTCTGATGATTTCTAAAATGTGATAGAGAAAAAGGCAACGATGAAGTCTTTTTTTTTTAAACAAAGGTCAAAGCTCCTTTTGTAATGTAGATTTCTGAGGGTGCACTCTTGTCATAAATTGATCTATTACTTTTCCTACATAATTTTTAACAAAAAATATTGGTATAATATATATTTGGGAGTCTTAGACCTTTCCAACGATATATAGTTTGTCAAGATTAGATTAAATTTGATTGTAATATAGTATAGTCAACGTAGGCGTCCCGTATACGGGACGGGGTGACATTTAACAGGTTAAATGTTTTATCTACAGTAGAACTTAATTTAATTGAAAGCTGTGCAGCAGGCTCTACTGGGAGATGTAAAGCAGCCTGGGAGGAAGATGTGTGTTATACGTGTCTGGACACAATACAGGTCTGCACAGTTAACAGCAGACACCAACTGATCCAGTTCAAGGTTGTTCATCGCTTGCATTACACTGAAGCCAAACTGCACAAATGTTTCTCCTGTTTCACCAATGTGCGACCGATGCAAGGTGGTAGAGGATACAACTTCTCATGCATTCTGGTTTTTATTGTCTGGGCTTTGGTCAAGCAAATTTGACTGGTACTCCAAGTCTTACGGTATGCTTCTTCCACTGGATGCAGAACTTGCTATATTTGGTTCTTCACAACACCCCTCCTAAGTCAACCAATCACCCAGCACCTAGTGGCTCCTCAGGTTAGAGCTGAACATCTTTCTGGGCACACTGACTGACTGGTTTGCAGGTTTTTACTAAACAGTACTTCTTGACACTAAACTAAATAATCATTATAATTTTTTAGTTACTTTATTATGTCTAACAAATATTTATACACACCTCACCTTCAACAAACTACATTTAAAATAAAAAATAAATTGAAAAATAAATTCTATTTAAATATGCTTTAGATTTGACTTCGATCAGAAGTAAAAAGAGAACATGAATGCTTATATTTCCCATAGGCACTGAATATTCAGCAAAAACACAACATGATGCTTTACAAAAAGATTTTACTCATCTGCTGGTTGAAGGCACATTTGTAAAACCCTATGGAATGAAACCATCCACAGTTGTTTTGGAGAAATATTACAAACATATAAAGACGAGCAGTTCTAGATGTTTAATCAACACACAGCCCAGTTCTGACGTGCTAACATCAGCGGTCACTCAGAGGTCATGCTCAGACGTGTGTCCGGTCTCACTCTGAGCTAAACATCATCACTGCACACAATACTGATGTCCAGTAACGGTGATCTGATGTATCTGACCACAGTAAACGCTGACTAACATGGACGAGGTGTGAAACAGACACACATGCAGACTATCACATCATTACAACAATGTCTGATAAACAGGCTGAAAAGAAAACACTATAAAATCAGATCCAAAACCGTCACATCAAAATTACATATATTCACAATATTAATGTTAATTTCAATGATTCAACTTAAACACCTGCAAGTCAAAGTATTTGATTGTAATCACAAGCATTATAAATCAACTCAATCAATAATTGAAAAAGTTAGATACGAGTTATTCTGCCCTGTATCTGGTTTAATTCAGACCTGATGCAGAAGCTTTTCTGGTTCTTTTGGCTTTTAGAGTGGGCTCAGTCTTGTTATGGGACGTGACTGAAAAACACAGGACATCTGCGGATGCAATGTGGATTCCCGTGTGGTTCTGGGAAGCTGTGGTCCGTGTAACGTGACGGTGTAAGAGATCAGATTGTCCTGGAGGGCAGGCGCTGCTTGTACATGCCAGCCAGAGCCTTGGCGGCGGAGTAGATCATCTGCCGGCGGGACATGCCTGTGAAGGCCTGGTGCCAGTCTGTGCGGCTGACATTGGGCACGCTCCTCTCCAGAACCTCCCCGACCGTCACCAGCAGACCGGACCAGCGCAGGTTATAGTCTGGAGGAGTCAGCGCCTGCGCCTGCAGGAGGACAGCACACACATGAGCTATTTACTGAAGCACTTCTTGTTCTGATCAGGGACTTGAACCGTCACAATGATGCATTCTCCTCTTGTTCAGTTCACTTTCAACATTTCAAAGCTTAGCTAAATGGATTATGCCAGTCACATGTGATTAAATCTGTCCTCTCATTGGTCATATTTAACATCGCTGTTTTGACAGAGTTAGCTAGAATGCATCTGCAGACCCTGTTCCTCATAACTTCATCGATCAAGACAGATTGACAAGTTATCTGTGGGCTTATCAAGGCTTTATCTGTATATATATATAAAAACACCTACCTACATTACTGTTCGACTGATATATCATGTTTCAGATATCAGCACTGGCCGATAAGTTTTTCTGCTTGGTCAGTGTGTTCGAGAGCAGCAGTGTCTGAGCTCACACTCTCTCTCTCGTTCATCATTTTCTATCAGTTCTGTCTAATACAGATAGAAGTCTGTCTCATAATCAGAACGGTTAAAGCAATGAATGTATGCAGAAAGTATTATAACGATTGCTTTTATACTAGGCTTATTATTAATAGAAAGGCAAACATTATAATACTTTCTTGTTTGCTGTCAGCATTAAGCAAATATGCATTTATATCATTTAAATCTTTGAAATTGAAAGTCGTGACATTTGCTAAGTATGTTAGCCCATACTTGAGATTGGTGCTCTGCGTTTAACCCATCCAAGTGCACACACACACACACCGTGAACACACACACACACACACCGTGAACACACACACACCGTGAACACACACCCGGAGCAGTGAAGGTTTGAATACCTTTTGCTGACTGATCGCAACTAATAATTGATTTGATTGACTCAGTGAACCTTACACTGCAAACACAGGTCAACCAACCATGAACAAAGATATGTAAGGTAGCTGATTCCTGGTAGTGCTTCTCTATGACTCTCCACTGGAAATCAGCAACATGGGAACCTCAAAAGAACTGATGACCATGCTGCTGATTTCTCACCAAGAAAACCTTCCTGAACTGAGGGAGAATAAGACGGCCTCAGTCCCCTCACCTGTGCCGGCATCTCTCAGAAGGAAGTAGTGTTACCTGCTGCACGTGCTCCAGGGCCACAGGTGTAGCCTGAGTGAACATCTCGATGTGAATCCCGTTTCCTGGATCATCCAAGATCAGACAGCCCATGTCAAACCACCTGACGAGAGAGCACACACGGTCGTGATCCACAAACATCTGCT
>NC_039277.1:185000-205000 GCF_003368295.1 Carassius auratus
ATATTCAAGCGATCACCTTCACATTGCTTCCAAATGCAATTTTTAACTACCACATTCATATTCATGATCATTCTGGAAGCACGTGAAGGCAGCATCAGTGAAAACAGGCAAAGACAATGGTAGCTTTAGCAACATTAGCCTTACAAAGAGCCAAAAAGTTATTTTGGAAAATAAAATATGATGCGTGAGGCTTCCTTTTTCTGGAGCTGACTTTCATGCACGAAGCGTTGGGATCAAGCCCTCTTTCAGAATCAACCTTTGCACAACTGACCCTCGTTAGTGAGGCAGTAAAATGATTAGCACAAACATACAGGACTTTTTCCCCTGTTCTCAGTGATCTATGGAGACTCCTATGTTCGCTGGAGCCTCCCAACACACTGACGGTGTACCCCCAGCAGCTACAGCAGGAGAACAGTAATGACTGACCGCTGCTTCTCTCTGGGGGCGGGTCTATGCTAATAGTGCAGAGAGTGTCACAAATGGGCGGGACTTTCCCCGATTATAATGTGTATGTAGGGAGAAATCTGGAACCATCGTTTGGAAAGACAGTTTATGATTTATTGAGATTATTGAATAATGAGTGATTGTATCTTTACCATTATAGGCTGGTTAATGCCACACAACTGTGTTCAAACACCTTATAAAAGTGACTTTAACTTTAAAACACACACAGTGCCCAGTTTCCACATTCAGATCAATAACATCACCAGAGCTACCTATTAATAACATAAATTATGAAATTATTTTAATTGTTGTTTCTGATTAGATGTCGAAAACATTTAGAAAATATTGGTTCACCTGACCGACCGGTTTGTAAGGCAACAGACAAAGTAAACGATGGCACGTTCATAAGAGATACACCAGTGTGAAGATACGCATCACAGCACTGAGCATTAGCACGATGTGTTCCTGAATTCAACTGATGAAAGAGACGGGTTCAAGCATCTTGTCCCTCTTTATCAGATTAGTTCAGGTCTACATCACATCTTCAGAGACGACTGTGTGTGGGGCAAACTCCTGATCTGGGTCTGTGTCTCAGGTACAGACACATCCTGACACTACAGTGTGTGTGAGAGAAAGAGAGAGAGAGAGAGAGAGAGAGAGAGAGAGAGAGAGAGAGAGTGTGTGTGTGTGTCTGTGTGAGAGAGAGAGAGAGAGAGAGAGAGAGTGTGTGTGTGTGTGTGTGTGTGTGTGTGAGAGAGAGAGAGAGAGAGAGAGAGAGAGAGAGAGTGTGTGTGTGTGTGTGAGAGACAGAGTGAGTGAGTCAGTGTGTGTGTGTGTGTGTGTGTGTGTGTGAGAGAGAGAGAGTGTGTGTGTGTGTGTGTGTCTGTGTGTGTGAGAGACAGAGTGAGTGAGTCAGTGTGTGTGTGTGTGTGAGAGAGAGAGAGAGTGTGAGCATGTGCATGTGTGTGTCAGTGTGTGTGTGTGTGTGTGTGTGTGTGAGAGAGAGAGAGAGAGTGTGAGCGTGTGCATGTGTGTGTCAGTGTGTGTGTGTGTGTGTGTGTGTGTGTGTGTGTACCGCTGGCAGCCGCTGGGGAGGAGCTGCTCTCTTCCATCATCTTCACTCTGTCCTGCCGCTGATGAAGAACATCAACACTGTGCTGTTAAATGACAAGCAGAAATGATCAGAGGAACCCTACAGCGCACAGATAAACCATCATTGACTGAAAACCCTAGAGTCTTTAATGTGCCTTGAGAAGAACGAGTCGTCCGGGGAGAGACTGTTTCTGTCCTGGGATTAGTCTAGTTCAGCTGTCTGAGCCGGGAAGAGACCGTGTAATAATAATCATAATCATCAACTCAAACCCAAAAGACTTGAGAGATGAACTCATCAGTCCTCGGTCCGGCTCAGACTGCAGGGGTTAACTCAATCCTGAACACGTGTGAGAGAAGAGCCGAGGTGAACTAATCACAGACTGAAGACCCCTCTCTTCTGTTCAGAGCAGTATAGTTCCGTATCGTTGTGCTGTGATCAGTGTTTGTGTAAGTGCTAGTACACATGTTAGGGAAGTAACACGTAACATTTGAATTATATTTGATCAAATGAACGAAATGACTCAAAAAAAAGATGAACGAGACTCAAAGGTAATGATCTGAACTTCCATCACTAGTGAGAAGATTCATCAGCACTGACTGCACTGCAGATTATTACTTTCTGAACATGTTTTAGTCTTGTTTTCCAGAACAAATATTTAAAGAGTCCTAACTAAAGGAGTGATTTGCTGCCGGTAAGATGGGGTTTGTATAAGAAGCTAGAGATGATGAAAACCCCCATGATGCACTGGGCTCCATCAGCCGATCCACAAACACAAAAACACACTCTGTATCTTACACGAAAGCCCTGAAGCGGTCAGAGATCGACAGAAGACACTAACACTGAGACAGATCTCCGGAGAAGACCTGAGTCAGGACAGAGATCATCAGAAGACATCGAGGAGGAAAACACTGAAAACTGCACGCCAATGTCCAGGAAAACAATATTGTCTCTCATCCAGGTCGATTTCCTCATCCTGCTGTCTCATCCTGTGTTTTTTGTGTGTGTGTGTGTGTTTGCAGAAACTCACTTAATCTAGTTCTTTTTTTCTGAAATTAAAACTAAATATCTTCTTCAAGTGAATCTCTTGATTTAAAAGTAATAATTTCTGCAGTCACATGAGGATGAGATGTTTGTTCAGTTCACTGTCAGGACACATATCAATACATTACCAGTATTGATCAAATCATCCTAACACCGACTGATTTATGAATGAGATTCTGAAGGAGGTTTGCACACACACACACACACACACACACACACACACACACACACACACACACACACACACACACATCAGACTAACCTTACACACGCTTCCCCTCGACTCTCATTCACGATTAAACTTATTTTATTTTATTTTATGCATTTAACGTTAGCAGACGATTTTATCCAAAGCGACCTACATTGCATTCAGGCTAACAATTTTCTATCATGTGTTCATCATGTGAAACATCACATATTCGCTGATACTGTGCTTCAGACTAGCAGCATTCTCCGAGTTTCTACACAATCATAACTAAGAATGACTCATAAATCATAACTCGAGTATAACAAACTTACCTGCTGCGATCAAACTGAGCTGACCGTTGAAACAGGAACACACGGCCGCGCGCTGATGACGTCACGCAGTGCCACGTCTAGCGCGAGGCGGTGATGTCACTCCTTCAGAATCAACAGCGCACTCTACCCATGTAAAGCTTTGTTATCAAAATTCATGGACATTGACAGCAAGTGTGTATTTTTGTAATGTACACGAGGAAGACTTGGCTCATTTGTTTTACAATTGTGATGTGTCTTTAAAAATTTGGTCTGACGTTAGTTTTTTTCTTTTTGCCCCAAGAAAGGTGAATTATAAATTATCTCTAAAAGATGTTATATGTTCTTTCACACATAGAAGCAAAATGTTTGAATATGTGGTGAACTTTTATATCCTGCATGGTAAATATTACATCCATAAACAAAAATTTGCAAAATGCAGACCTAAATGTAGTCTATTCTTAATCGAGATGGAATCGCTAAAGAAATCGTTAAAGTTAGTTAAAAATAAAAAGAACGAAAATTTGTTAAAATTTATGGAGAAATTTTTGATACTGTAATGTCCCCTTTGTGTTCACAAAATTTATATATATATATTTAATGTCTAATTGGGAAAAAGGAGGTAATATGCTGATTGCTTTTTCTTATTTTTATTTTTTCTTATTATTATTATTTTTTTTTTTACTTATTTATTTTATGTATTTATTTCTTTGATATTGTTGTTATGATTTCTCATTTTGTCTAAAGGTGTGATATTTGTCTTGTGAAATATTGCAGTTGTATGTTGATTTGCTGGAATTAATGTTTGTAAGTCATTTATCTAAATAAAAAAAAAATAATAATAATAAAAATATTTTTTTTAAATGTCTTCTAGCAAAAAAAAAAAAAAAAATCAACAGCGCACAATATTTGGCTTCAAAGAGATTTATCTTTGTAGGGTCTTAGTCTTACTATCAAAAGCAGAAAGCATCTGCTTATGTGTCTTTAGCTTTAGATATGCCAACTAATGTAAAGAATTAGACAAAATGTTATTTAATATTTTATGGAAAACTAGACACCATTATTTGAGAAAAGAAATTCTATGTAAACCAAAGAGCAGAGGTGGATTATCTGTGCTTAGTTTTGACACTTTAAACAATACATTTAAGATTAATTGGTTTATTAAATTCATGAAAGAAAAGGATAGTATGTGGTATACTTTTCCTAAATGTGTTTGATATGGTGGGGGGCATAGATCTTCTTATGAGATGTGATTTTAAAATTGAAAAACCACCTGTCAAATTGGCCACATTTCATAAACAAGCTTTACTGGCCTGGATGCTGGTGTTTAAGCATAATTTTTCCCCAAATAAATACATTATTTGGAATAATAGGTGCATTCAATATAAAAATAGATCTCTCTTCTATAACAGTTGGTATGAAAATAATATTGTGTTAGTTAGACAACTCTTAAATTCAAATGGTAACTGTTGTATTTGACGCCATACCTCAACAAGTTATACATTTTGTAAGAGCTCGTGGAAGTGATTCTTCTGAGGCAATATTTGTTAAAGGCAGCATATTTATAGGAGATATTGATATTTCAAAACATAGGTGTACAAATAAACATATTAGGAATATTATAACTGGTGAAACCGCTACTCATAAAAGCTTGTTGTGGACCAATGTATTTAGGAATATAAACTGGAAAAAAGCTTGGTGTATTTGTGAAGCATACTGTTTAAATAATAAAGTAAAAGAGGTTACATTTACAATTTTACATGGTATATATCCAGTTAAAAGTGTGTTAGAGAGATTTAAGTTAGAGATTGATTATTCCTGGGATTTTTGCTCAATGGAAAAATAATCTTTTGTCCGTTTTGTAATTGTATGTACACATTTTTTTGTGTGTAAAATTTAGATGTGGAAAATTTAATTAGAAGGGAAACAAATGTTATATTTAAATTAAATAATTTTGATATATGTATTCCAATGAAAATAACAAAAATAATAATAATTGTAATTTTATTGTACAACTGTTTATTAATTTGGGAAAATTTCATATACACAGAAGAAATGGTCAGGATCCAAGCCAAATTTATTCACTTTCTTCAGGAGACAAAGATTAACCTGGATTAAACACACCTCACATCTCTACATCACTGTGTGGGAAGATCTGTGTAATGCTGCTCAAATGCTGACACAAAGAAAGAAGACGTGGTTTCAGTAACACAGTGTTGAAGCAGTCATGTCAGGAGATGTGTGTGTGTCCAGGAGAAAGAACAAGCACTTCACTTGTTCTCCGACAGTAGATGCATTTACCTTTAATTCCACCAACCCTTAATTCTTACAACAATCTGCTGCTTCTGAATCAGCTCCTGGAACTGTGTTATTAGTTTAAGAATTTGCTACTGACTGTTCAAATGTGTGTGTGTGTGTGTGTGTGTGTTATCAGTGTGAGCATCAGTCTCAGTGTGTGTGTGTGAGTGTGTGTGTGTGTGTGTGTTATCAGTGTGAGCATCAGTCTCTGTGTGTGTGTGTGTGTGTGTGTGTGTGTGTGTGTGTGTGTGTGTGTGTGTGTGTGTGTGTGTGTGTGTGTGTTATCAGTGTGAGCATCAGTCTCAGTGTGTGTGTGTGAGTGTGTGTGTGTGTGTGTGTGTGTGTGTTATCAGTGTGAGCATTAGTCTCTGTGTGTGTGTGTGTGTGTGTGTGTGTGTGTGTGTGTTATCAGTGTGAGCATCAGTCTCAGTGTGTGTGTGTGTGAGTGTGTGTGTGTGTGTGTGTGTGTGTGTGTGTGTGTGTGTTATCAGTGTGAGCATCAGTCTCAGTGTGTGTGTGTCTGTCTGTGTGTGTTTGTGTGTGTGTGTGTGTGTGAGAGAAAGAGAGAGAGAGGGTCACACAGTGGAGTCAGTTGTCTTGACCATGTCTTGTGTTCTGCAAACACATCTGAGCTTCATCACTGTGTGTGTCTCGACTCTGTTCCTCCTTCAGCTTGAACTGATGGCAAAACTAAGGACATTATTAACTGTCTTTACATGTATTCTGAAAGATGAAGCTCGTGATTATGGAAAGAGGCGTTACATTTCCGCCGAGTGCCTTATATTTTTTCCTGCATGTCATGTGCGGGGCTCAGTACTAATCAACGTAAATAATGATTTCATAATAATATAATTATTATATGAATTATAATCTTCTCCGGAGCTGACCACTGCAGGCCCTCGTCAGCCACAGCCGCTGGACTCTGACATCATTCATGCAAAACAGACCAGGTGACGCTGAGGAAATATCAGGATGACATTTACAGAAATGACTAAAGCTCACCTAAACATGTCAGCTGTCATGGTGGATAATATTTGCATGTATAGGATATTTCTGATAAAAACGTAAAATAATACATTTAAAGTACATGTGGAAGGAAAGTGGCTTTAGAGTAGAAATATAATCACTAGTCTATAAGTGGGCAGAGATAAGTGACACCACGAGGACCTTATTACACTTTGTGCATTTATTAAAAAACATATCTGGAGAAAAGCAAAACAAAGGTACAGTTTTAAGATACATACAGCACACACTCATACACTCTCAGTTGTTTTTGAAATCAGTATTATTAACCATTTCTTCGTGTGGCATATTTAGTACAGTAACAAACAAACCAATAAAATAAAGGAAACCAGTATACTGAGGTCAGAGTCTTCACTGCAATATTGGTCAAGGTACAGAGGAATTTAAGAGTATGTTACATTTTAAAAGGAAATAAATGCAATTCAAGAACTGGTACTATGTACAGTTTTATACAATTAATGTCCAGGCTCAAAGTGCTTTAGGACTCATTGCATGTCCTAAATACTCCAAAGATGTATTCCTATCAAACTGACCCCATCACATCATCTTAAAGATTTGTCTTCCTTCGCAAAAGTCCAGCTTTAGCTTACTAAAAACTACTTTCTAAGTACTACACACTAAAGTATTTGCCCTTCCTTTCAGTGATCACGTTTTATAGGACTGAAATCAAAAGGCACAAGCCAAAATGACGCTAATGTTAAAGCTTGTATCTGTAAACTAAACTTAATGGGGCGCTGTCGATATAAATACAACATGGTGCTTTATCGGGGCACGTCAAGCTTTGGTAAACCTGAAAAAAAATAAAAATAAATTTGATAAAACAGAGCTGAAAGTCCAGTCTCAATAAACAGTGCTAATATCCTTAATATCATAACGAGAAAATGGAAAACTGTCATTGGGAATAATCTGAGATCTTTGATTGGAAATGTAAAGGATTGTCCTGTTTTTGTATGAAATGTAATTACTGAATGGAATGATTAGTTTACGAAGATTACAGATGTTTGCACCTCCTCTGAAACACTCTGGATAAGACTGTGTCCACTTGAACTTCAGTGAGAGCTGAATGAACACGGACAGCTCTGGAAGTGTTCAGGGAATGCTGTGGAAGTGCAGAGGTTTATGGTCCGTCGGTGTCCGTGTCCTCGAGGGGCGACGGGCTGCTGTCTCTGGTGGGCAGCAGGTCATAATGACACGGGATGTGGCTGTTCTTTGGCAGGTCATATGGATCTTGACAAAATGGCCCGTTGCAGTTGTTAGAGAGTGTGTGGACAGAACTGATGGTTGGCTCTGGATAGGGAAAAATACAGAAACGGTTACATGTCTAATGTGCATGGTACATGGGTTACATACTTCTTTATAATTATGTAGAGATTAGATACCAAAAAATGACAGAAAAACACAGCATTTCCTGTTCTGCAGGAAAGTAATGTCCCATCACGGAGCAACAAGAAGCTTTAAGCACGACGGGCATCTCAGGAACCACACTCCAGTGGTTTGAGTCTAACCTATCAGATAGGTCCTTCAAAGTATCTTGGAGAGGTGAGGTGTCCAAGTCTCAACATCTAACTACTGGGGTGCCTCAGGGCTCAGTTCTTGGACCACTTCTCTTCTCTGTCTACATGGCATCATTAGGTTCTGTCATTCAGAAACATGGCTTTTCATACCACTGCTATGCTGATGACACTCAACTCTACCTCTCATTCCATCCTGATGATCCGACGGTAGCTATTCGCATCTCAGCTTGTCTAACAGACATTTCTTCCTGGATGATGGACCATCACCTTCAACTCAACCTTGCCAAGACAGAACTGCTTGTGATTCCAGCAAACCCATCGTTTCATCACAATTTCACCATCAAGTTAGGCACATCAACCATAACTCCTTCAAAAACAGCCAGAAGCTTTGGAGTTATGATTGATGATCAGCTGAATTCCTCTTCTGACTATGTTTTATGACTATGTCCCTAAAACCTTAAAACTGGCTGTTATTAAGCCTCTCATCAAAAAAAAAAAAAAAAAAAAAAAAAAAAAAACAAAACAAAACCCCAAACAACTAGTTAATTATAGACCAATCTCGAATCTTCCTTTTCTGTCCCTTATACTAGAAAAGTTAGAAAGCTCTGTGAGGATTTACAGGATTTTGACTCTCCTTAGAGTTACAAATGATTTGCTCTTATCATCTGATCGTGGGTGTATCTCTCTATTATTTTTATTGGATCTTAGTGCTGCATTTGACACAATTGACCACAACATTCTTTTGCATAGACTTAAACACTTTGTTGGCATCAGTGGAAGTGCATTAGCATGGTTTAAATCGTACTTATATGACCGCCATCAGTTCGTAGCAGTGAATGAAGATGTATCATATCGATCACAAGTGCAGTATGGAGTACCTCAAGGCTCAGTACTAGGGCCGCTACTCTTCATGCTTTATATGTTACCCTTGGGAGATATCATCAGGAAACATGGTGTTAGCTTTCACTGTTATGCTGATGATACTCAGCTCTATATTTCTTCGATGCCGAAGAAACATACCAATTAAAAAAATAACGAAAAGCATTGTCGGTATAAAAAACTGGATGAGGAGCAATTTCTGCATGTAATAACCTAGAACACTGTCTAAGACTTGATGGCTGCTCCGTCAATTCTTCATCATCAGTTAGGAACCTAGGTGTGCTATTTGATCACAAAATTTCCTTCAGTGTTCAGTCAGTCACTGTTTGAGTAAATGAATTACTCCGGGATATTGGTTTGTTTGAACTCAGAGGGAGTGTCAGCCACATTAAACAAGTTAACAGCTTAATTCATTTGTGGATTAATGCATATTGGAGACGCGAACCGTTTAAAACGATTCAGTTTGATTTGGTGAACTGGTTCAAGAAGATCCGGTTACATCGAATGATTCGTTCACGAACCGGATATCACAAACTGCTTTGTTTTGAACTCTCTCACAACAGACACGGAAGAGAAGACAATGCTGAATAAAGTCGTAGTTTTTGCTATTTTTGGACCAAAATGTATTTTCGATGCTTCAAAAAATTCTAACTGACCCTCTGATGTCACATGGACTACTTTGATGATGTTTTTCTTACCTTTCTGGACATGGACAGTAGACCGTACACACAGCTTCAATGGAGGGACTGAGAGCTCTCGGACTAAATCTAAAATATCTTAAACTGTTCTGAAGATAAACGGAGGTCTTACGGGTTTGGAACGAGTGGGTGAACTATCCCTTTAAGTCCTCTTAAAAGCAAGTACTTCTGTACTTTGAATCAAGCAAAAACTTTGACTTGAAATGGAGTAATGTTTAACCAGCAGTATCTGAACTTTCACTCAAGTAATGGAGTTGACTCACTTGTGTTGCTGGATTTGTTTTTTACTTACCAACTTCATAGACGTTTTTGTTGGCAGGGCTGGAGGTGTGTATCTCAGTGTACAGCGCATCTCTGTGAGCGGGAGACTTCATCTCCACATAACCGCACTCGGTGCTCTTGGCCAGCAGCAGAGGAGGGTCTTTGATGGTAGCGTAGGGGTTCTCTGAGCTGTTGAGAGAGCTGGAGCTGGTGTGATAGGGCACGCTCTTCACCAGATCTACAGACAGAGAGAGAGTCAAATCATCACACTGTGTGAAGGCCCATATGCCTTCTTCACAACACAAAATAACTTATGTTTGAGTAAACCAGGGTTCAAGCAACATCGGACACCACTGACTTTCTTTGCATGGACTAAAAAAACCATGAGACATTTTACAAAAATATTGTCTTTTGTGTTCCACAGAACAAAAGATACCTGTCTGGTGAGTAATAATAACTTTTTCAAAACTCTTGTTTGCTAAACAATTATTTACCTCGAAGTGACTTTCCCATGTAACGCATGTCAACTCCATAAGCACCTAATGAGAGAATAAAGACAGAAGTCAAACTAATGCGCTCCTCTCGATGACACAGTTTACAGCGGGACATGCTACACATGCTGCTGAAGAACAAGTCACTGCACAGCTTGGTTTTTCTGTTCTGTGCTCCTGAACATTATCATCTCAGATGTTTGCCTGTCATATATGTTGTGCTCATGGTGGTGGGATGTCACACCGAGCTCATTGAAGGATCCTCCTTGTTTCCAGTCGGCTGGCAGAGTTCCTGTGTGATCCAGCAGGGAAAGACGTTTCCGTGGCTCAGTGTTCTTCAGGTTCACGAACAACTGATTGTTCTTCGGCTGTCGGGCAGAAGAAAGTCAACAATTATAGCAAGTGTCTTTCTACAACATTCCACATAATTCCTCTCTTCTGGTTGTGTTCTGCTCCTGAAACCATAGGTTAGTTCAGCTTGCAATGGGCTTTTTCTAGAATGGAGGTTTTGGATTCTTGAGCATTCCTTTTTTACATTTGTACATTTTGTCCAAAATGACATCTAATTTTACTCAAAAATGAATAAAAAAATGCAGGGAATCCCTGTAAAAGCTCTATTCAGCAGTGGCATCTTATAAGCATCCCAGAATATTAGTCTTTTATTCCCAGATCTGTCTGTTAGTGGTGTAGCACCTTTCCATAGGGCAGGTTACTGACGTGTGGCGGGCTGCTGCACTGGGTCAGCGTGTGGTAGCTGGGGTTGGAGAAATAGTTACTGTTGGGAGGGACGTCAGTCTGCGGAAGCGACTCTACAAACAGGAAAAACATCACACACAGACACACGTGACCCTGATAACAATTACACAGGAAATCATAAGAAGTCATTACGTCAATATCACACACTCTGTCATCGTGATGCTGACCTGCGATGGCGTAATCGGTGTTGGCCCTCATGGTAGGTGTGTATGTGACCGCAGGCATCGCGGATTCTTTGCCTTTCTGTTTCTTGCGGTAGATGATGAAGAGGAGGAGGAGGATGAGCACGAGGAGCACCAGAACGATGATTCCTGCGATCACACTGATCTGATACGAGTCCACAGGCACAGCTGCGCTCGTCAAGCTGTTGAGATTCCCTACGATGATCACACCGGCTGAGAAAGACAGGAAACTTCAGAGTCACACAGTCAAAGAGCAACTAGTCTCGCACTGCCAGACCGTCAGACTGACGAATCTATGGCATCTTTCATTTCTCTGACATGTCAAACAACCAATCACAGTTTGTTTCGGGGAGCGGAAATTTCGCCACAATAACAGAACGGTGAGTAAAACTCTCTGACGTATTTTAAAGATTCTATGCTGTGAACTTTAAATATTTAACATAATTTTGAATATCCAGCGTTTAGGTGATCCTGATAAGTGCTCGATGTCATAATTGTAAACTTGATGACTTTCTTTTTTCGTGAGGTGGTTTGGAGCCACAGCATTTTTCTTTACAGGCCGAACATTAAAGAATGCAACACACACGTCTCCCGGATATCCTTATGGATACAAAGGAAACATAAAAAGTCCCCCTATTTAATAATGGCAAGTGCTAATGTAATGTAACCTTGGTCACAGCGTGTGCCTTTCCAGCCGGGGTTACAGTAGCAGGTGCCAGTCATGTGATCACAGGTGGAGTTATTGAGACAGTCGCACATCTGCCGGCAGCCGTATCCGTATGTACCCGCTGGACATTCTGGAAGCCAGAGGAGTAATCGAGGATCAGATGCAGACTCGTACGTGTGCTTGAAAACATCGAAGCAGCAGCTCCACGCTTTCATACTCACTCTGTTCACAGTGGCGTCCCATGAAGCCGGTGCGGCACGTGCACTGACCGGAGATATGATCACAGTCTGCACCGTTCTCACACTGACACGCCTGAACACAGTCCTTACCGTAGAAACCTAGTGGACAGCCTGCAGGACACAGCAGCACAAAGATGGCTGATCACGATCGATCAGGAGCACACAGGCTGGAGATCAGCGCTTTAGTTTCAGATTGAATGCGGTAAAGTTGTACTCACGTTGTGTGCAGTACAGCCCCGTCCAGCCAGCTGTACATTTACACTCGCCATCATAAGCGCTGCAGAACGCCCCGTTGTGACAGTAACAGGTGTGGGCACAGTTGGGACCCCACTGACCCGGAGGACATGCTACAGGTGTACACACACACACACATTTCACACATATGTTTCACAAAAAATTTTTTAAATCATAATTATTACAAATCTTTGACAGGTATTGTGGATAAAACATCAGCAGATCATGCATTTCATTAATGCTTCTCTGTATGATCAGCAGGGGGCACTAGATACCACAGACACTCAATGAGGTCAAACCATAAAGGGCATGATTAAGTCATGGGTAAAAACAAACTCTGTTCCTAATGCTCCTAAATAATAAACTGTCACAGAGTATCATCTTTATATGGACCATTCACTTACAGGAGAAGATCTACATCAGTTGAGTAAATTAAAGGAACCGCATGGGATTGCTCTGTCCAGATGTGGATAGTAACATTTTCTATAATTACAGCAACCCAGCAGCAATATGCTATATATTATTCAGGAGGATAATACTACACAAAAAACGCAAAACATTTTAATTAAATAGTGCTACTTCATTAGACACATCAGTAAACATCGGTGATGGTCAATCTACAAAATCATATCACATCCCATCAGACAATGCTGGAGAGCCAACAGCTGCTATAAAAGTCAGGATTTAGACCGTATCATAGTACTGAGACTGCTTTCATCATATTTACAAATGACCTGCTCTTATCATCCGATCGTGGTTTTATTTCTCTATTAGTGCTACTGGATCTTAGTGCTGTGTTTGACAATACACACCACAACATCCTTTTGAGCAGAATACAAAATTATGTTGGCATTAATGGAATTGAATTGTAATGGTTCAAATGGTACTTATCTGACCATCATCAATTCAAAGCAATGAATGATGAGGTAACATATAGATCACAAGTGCCGTATGGAATACCACAAGGCTCAGTACTAGGACTGTTGTTTTTCATGCTTTAAAATTTTATTGTGGAAAATATAATCTGGAAACCTGGTGTTAACTTTCAAAGTTATGCTGATGATCCTCAGCTCTATATTTTTTTACTGCCCTGCGAAACATACTTTTTTCGCAAAACTAATGGAAAGCATATTTTATATAAAAAACTTTATATCAAGTAGTAATATCTAATATCTTTAGTACTTTTAGTACTTAGTAATTTTTAGTACTTTAACTGAAACATTTACAGTTTTCCATTGTACTCTTTTTAGAGATGCTCTACAGCAGAATTAAATATTCTTTCCATTATCGACACACATTTTTCCTGTTTAACACTGTAAAGCTGCTTTGGTAATCTTTATTGTATAAAGCACTATATCAATAACGGTGACTTGACTTGATTCATTTGTTCGAAGATGAAAAATGCTTTGAAAAGATCTGAGGACATGCCCAACGAAACCCTCCTAACCCAAAGATACCAGCCTGACAGCTGCAGAACTGTGTCACAAAGAAAAAGGCAGACTTTAAGTCACCTAATGATCAGAAAACTAAAGAATTTGTTTTGTCGTGTGACAAGATGTGCTGAATTTGAGCCTTTGGGGTGGAAAAAAAATACTGCAAACTTAGCAAATCAAAATGTGAAGCTCTGTATTTTACAATGAGACTGACATTTCATTCAGTGTGCAAGCCTGAATCTGACAGAGCAAGAGTGTTTAGTGTTTTTAGTGTGATTGCACCGAATACTGACGCTGTGAGCAGTCACTGCCGATCCAGCCGGGGTAACACTGACACGAGCCGTCGATGGGGATACACGTGCCATTATTAGTGCAGGTGCAGCTCAATGCACAGTTCTTACCGAACCTGCCACTGGGACACACTGCAGACAGACAGACAGACAGAGCAGCACATCAACACCACCATCTGTGACATGACCGCAGTACAGATACTGGACAATGGAAATGGAAACATTACAAAAAGAACTGAAAGAAGAAATGGCATGGAGAAGACACACTCCCAGTGTTGTGAATGAGAGGAGCGTTTCTTGCCTTCGTTGCAGAGCGCCCCTTTGAACCCGGGCAGACATTCACACTGGCCAGTCACATGGTGACAGGGGCCACTGCTGTGGACGCAGTGTGGACAGGCCTGGCTACAGCGGTGGCCAAAGAAACCCGGAGAACATACTAGGAGCACGTGGGAAAACATGAGGAGAACAGAGCGGATGAGAAAACAGGCAGGTCGTTGTGGGACAGACATGCATGCGGTGTGTTTGAGCACTCACTGCGCTGGCAGGTGGTTCCTCTGAATCCAGGTGCGCACTCGCATGCACCCTCATCCGGTGAACACGATGCTCCATTCTTACAGTTACAGGACAGAGAGCAGTTGGGCCCCCAGCGGCCCTCAGCGCACACACTGTCACAATGAATGCCTGTGAGAAACACACACACACACACTGAGTCAACTTAAAGAGTCACAGAAAAAAAAATATTCTCAATCACTGCTTCACAAAACTTCATGATAACACTTTACATAAAGCCTGATATAATGCATTATTTATGCCTTGTAATGCACATTATAATGCATTAATGATCTCTTGAATAACTGTTCCCACAGTTATAATACATTATGATGATTATGTATTCATCTCTAACCTTTAATTTCTTTCTAAAGTGCTGAAAAAGTAGTTGCTGCACAACGTCTGGTCCATTTATAACAAAACAACCTGTTTGAGAAATTTTAGTGTGGTTTCCACTCTGGCCACAGCACGGAAACAGCTCTGGTTAGGGTCACAAATGGCCTGCTGATGTCTGCTTAAGCTGGTTCTCCATCTCTTCTTGTCCTTCTGGACTTGACTGCAGTGTTCGACACTGTGGATCACGCCATTCTTCTGCACTGTCTACGAAACACAGTTCATCTCTCTGACGTCTATAACTGGTTTTGATCCTGCCTCTCTGGGAGAACAGAGTATGTCGCCTTGGGAGAGGCTAAATCCTTAACACACCACGTCACCTGTGGTGTCCCTCAAGGCTCAGTGCTCGGCCCCATCCTGTTTATTCTCTACATGCTCCCCCTCGGTCATGCATTAGCCAGCATGGAATATCATTCCATGGCTATGCTATTGGCACCAAACTTTACCTTAAGACTAATTTATCCACTTCTGCTGCCCTGTCATCTTCCACCTTGACCACTTGTCTAGAGGAGATGAAAGTGTGGTGTGTCAAAGACTGAAGCCATTCTAGTAGGCAACCCCACACCAGGACCAGACATCAGTTATTTCCAGCATTACCTTTCTGGCTGGGATATTCCATTTACCAACTTAGGTGTTAAAATTTACTCTCAACTGATCTTTAAGGTTCACAATAAATATCTGTGCAAGACTTCCTTTTTCCATCTGAGGAATATTGCTACACTTTGTCCTATGCTCACTCTAGCAGGTTATGTTACTGTAATGTGCTCCTCATCGAGATCCCTGGCAAAATCCAACAGAAATTGGGATACATTCAAAACAGTGCTCCTAGGATCCTGATGTGGAACAAATATGACCATATAACCCCCATTCTCAAATCTCTTCACTGGCTTCCTATTTAATTCAGGACTGCTCACCTATAACTGCATCCATGATAACTCCCCACCCTATCTCAAGGAACTTCTCATTCTCCAAAGCTCTCCACGTACTCTCCATTCAGCCTCAACATATCTCCTAAAGCCCCCCAGGTCCTAGCTCTGTACTATGGGAGATCGGGCTTTCTGCTCAGCTGCTCGGAGCTGGTATAATGCACTCCCTGATCATCCGAGGACCCCACAGACTGTGGATGCTTTTAAATGCAGCCTCAAAACCTACATTTTTAGCAGAGCTTTTGACTGATTTATAACATTTATTTTTTAATCTGTAGCACTTTGGGATTCTGCTTGAATATAAAGTGTGTTGTAAATAAAATCTAATATTATTATTATTATTATACATTTTTACACCTTTAGAAAGTATAATGTATTCAATGTATTGAGAACTATTAGATGTTCTTGAGTTCACCTGCCCATCCATTCTTGATAAATGATAGTTAATGAATTTGGCATGCTGACCTCAGCGAACCCCTAGACTATGGGACGGACTAAAATGAAGTAGCTTGGAATGGAATGAGATGGGATGGTGGAGGAGTGATGGAAACCTGGTGCAGCTCAGGGACTGCCGCTCACATACACTCATGATGATGACTTACAACTTTAGTGAAGCTTTTGATTGTAAAATGATTCACTGTTTTGAAGCACTGAAAACTCTCACAAACTAATGCCAGTTTTCATGAAAGTTTAATATGTTAAATGTAATCTATAAATAAATACCATTAAATGAAAGTTCTGTAAAATTTGTGTTTTATTAATTTGTAGTCCTTGTTTTGTCATTAGGCGCTGCTTGACAAACTAAGTCAATTAGAAGCAATTTAGTGTACATTCAGAGCAAGTTTTTTTTTTTCAGTGGATAAACATTTTAAGCCAATCGAAAACCATCCTGCTTTAAAGAGGATGTGCATGTGCTTATAATAAAACGAACAGTACTGCGTGTTGGTGTGCTAATATAGTTATTAGTTATTGTTGTTGTGCTATATAGTTATAGTTGTAGTTCCCGTTGTTGGTGTGAACAGGTCATAACCCAGTGAGCGTCAGGACAATGGTCTCTTCCTGAGAGTCTGGAGCTCAGTCTGTGTGCAGCTCTGTGCTGAAGTGGATCTGTGCTGCCAGAACACAGACAAAAGCTCTTTTGAGAGAGAGTGTGTTGCTAGGCTCTTGGAGAACACTGGAGATCATTCTAGTGCAGCGGTCCTGAGGAAACGCTGCTGAGAGCATCAGTATGCTGCCGGTGTCCAGCACAAGCCTGAGGAATGTGTGGGAGAGTACATGCACTGCTTCTGCACTCATACACGCTGAAAGGAAGACATATATAACAGATCTACACACACAACTCATTGTCAGGTGTGGCCCCATGACCTACTGCTCATACACTTCTGTCATCATTTACTCAGTGTCATCAGTTTCTCACAAAAGAAGAGATTTTGAAGAATGCTGCTAACCAAAAAATTGCTTTACCCCATTGACTTTCAAAGTATTGGGGGGGTGGGGGGGCATTTAAAATCAATGGGGACCAGCAACTCTTTTTGTTTTCCAACAGTTTGTGTTCAGCAGAAGAAATTAACTCGTAAAGGTTTGGATCAACCTGAGAGAGAGTAAATTATTCATTTTAGACTATCCCTTTAGCAGGTTATTACTGTTAATCATATGAACTTAACCACATGGGGGAAAAATGTTTAAATGGTTATTAAATCTGTTTTTACACACCCATGACCTTATGGACCCAGTGGATGATGGATGGATACTGGGCCTCATTTCTCAATCTAATGTAGAAACAAGTGCAGATCCATGAGCACAAATCATCTGACCACATGAAACCTGAAACATTCGTATACCACCGATCTGATCGTACGAATGATCACATGTTGATAAATGTGGCGGCAGAAAACAATCGTCATTTGAATATGACGCCCCTAAATACACCCTGTTTAGAAGCCCCACCCCTAGAGTTTGATCTTACTCCAGTAACACCTGTAAACTTGTCATTGCAAACAATTAGGCTACATTAATTCATATTAAAATGAGATAAATGCTAAATTAAGATGTATATTTGGCAATATATTTGGAAATTAAATGCTCTGTCTACACTATGCATTTAAGACTCAATGAATATTTAGTTTAGACTAGGTCTACATGTTTTTGTGGAGGGAAATGATTGAATCCACTGTAGATGTCTTCAGTGCGTCCCTGCGCTCACTGATGGTGCGTCATTATTCATTATTCTCATTATAAACATGGTCTCATACCTCAAGAATCCAAATGTTTCCATTTTTGCCATATATGTAACGTTTGTTTGCATAACTATTATTCATTATGTAGCCTAAACACGGCTTTATACTTCCCTCATGCTCTAATATCAGTGTCAAATCCTTCACATGTGCAAAAATGTCTCGTTGGGCGCTGCATGCTGATTTTACAGGGGACTGATGATTGTTGGTTGTGTTTTGCAGTGTTGAGCGATATTTGATTCCTTTTATAGACTTAATTAGCGACGGTTGAATTCTCATAGTTTTGTTTATGCTGCTATTAACGCCTATAAAGCTAAGACATTCTAATCTTCCTGGTTAACGATCTACTAATGAGCTTCGTTTGACGGTCAGGACAACAAAAAGATGCTATCCTTCTACAATTCTCCACCATATTTACTATGCTTCGCCCAAGTTTAGGCTAACTCAGAACTTACGAACACGAGCTGAGACCAGACGTGAGATTTGATGGCACACGTCAGTATTGATAAATTCCAAGTTTTACACAGATAAGACTATACACCTAATTCTCTGTCGTACGTTCGTTCAGTACATGAGGCCCAGTAAGACTGTAACCACATCCATATTTAAACACAGTTTATTGTCTCTGGCTGTTTGAGTGCTGGTGCTTTAATCAGTGTGGGCTGGTTACCTGTCCATCCGGCCAGACAGCGACAGTGTCCGGTCGAGGGGTGACACCCGTCTGCATGACTGCAGTCACAGCGCTCGCCACAGTCCAGCCCATACGTCCCATCCTGCATCAGTGCACACAACACGTCTCACAACACAAATACTTTAATACACGGAGTGTGAGTACACACGTTAAAATGATTCCCTGCGCTCTGCACAGATTATGATCACGTGATACTGTTGTGATGTCTAGTGAGTGAAAGTCAAAAATATGGAAAATAACTGAGAAATAAATGAGCACTTCTTTTAATTTCTTTAAATAACGTATAACTATAAGACTATGCCTTGAAAGTATTTCACAAATCTAGTTAATGCTGCTGTTTAAAATACACCGGCTGAAAGAGAGATGGCAAGTCTGGCATCTCAATCAATTTCTCAATACTTTGTTGTTATTGTAGAAACATTATTGTGGATATTTTTCTTTCTTTTGCTATTAGAGCGAATGGGAATGAGTTTCCATTCACCCCTACAGAAGTGTACCCTACACTATGAGGACTTCTGGTCCTGAGGTCACAGAAGGTAACAGAAGAGGTTTCACCCATGGTCAGACGTGTCTCTGAAGAGGTGTTTCTGACCTGACAGTGCTGTTGGCAGCGGGGTCCTCTCCAGCCCGGGGCACAGGTGCAGGTCCCGTCCAGAGCGCTGCAGGCTCCGGTCCCACACACACACGTCTGGTTACAGCCCAGACCCCACCAGCCGCTGGGGCAGTTGATGGAGCAGTCCACCCCGTGCCACCCTGACACAACCACAGCCAGAGAGATCATTAAAACAGCTCTATTTGAGTTCTGGAGACACGAGACACCAGGGGGAGATGATGACAGAGCTGAACTACCTGCTTGGCAGGAGCAGGATCCGTCGATGGGTGAGCAAGCGGCTCCGTTCTTACAGGAGCACACCGAGCTGCAGTTGATGCCGTATGTGCCGGCGGGACACGGAGAGGAGCAGTCTGAGCCCTGCAGACACACCACACATTAGTGTCTGACTCCAGCACACACACACACACACACACACAGAAGACACACCTTGAATCCGGGCGCGCAGACACACTCTCCGCTCACGCTGTGGCAGTCGGCTCCGTTCTGACAGAGACAGACCTCCTGACACCCCTCGCCGTATAAACCAGGAGCACACGTCTCGTTACAGTACAAGCCT